>NC_133324.1:383701127-383708627 GCF_042186555.1 Aquarana catesbeiana
GTGTGTATATATATATATATATATATATATATATATATACATATATATATATACATATGCATGTATGTATATATGTATGTATATAGATATATAGGTAGATATATAGATAGATATAGAATTTTTTTCTTTTTTTTAAATTAAATTAATATCTATTTTTAGATTTAGATTTTGTTTGAGATTGAAGATTTATATTTAGTTATAGATATATAGAGAGAGAGAGATCCAAAGATTTTTTGATATATTTTGATATTGATATCTAGATATCGAGATATCTATCCATCTTGATATGTCTTTAGAAATTAAAATCTTGAAGTCTACTAGGAACTCTACACAAACAGACAATTTGTACACCACTTCACTACAAATGTTTGAAGATTAGTATGTACTAAAATATCTGTGTGCTAAGTATATTAATTTTTTGCTTCACATAGGGGAAAAATCACTCATCCAACAAGAGGAACCCAGTCCCCCCCCAGCAAAAGAACATACTTGGGAAATCAGCCCAAGCCCCACTGAGGATGTGGAGGAAGGAGAGGTGGGCGACATGGGCACCCCACCAGGTGAGTGTCTGACACACCAGCTTACGGTAATCTATGCATGGCTGCCTTTTCTTTTATGTAATTTTTCTACTCTATTTTAGGTGATCTGGTTGTGCTTGAGTCAAGCAACAGCGCCACCCCCGAGGATGTTCAGGAATTATGCGACATGGGCACCCCACCAGGTCAGTGTCTGAGACACCAGCTTTATGGTAAGGTAAACTATGTATGTGTGCATATTTCTAAACACATTTTTTTGTTTCATTCCACTTTAGGTACAAGAAGTGACTATTTCACCTCAGACAGTGCCCAACGGCTAATTGGTCAAATAATGGCCTGGAATTGGGAGATCGATGAAATGCGTAATCGGCTGGATCGTATGCAGCAGGAAATGAAGGACATGATTGATGTTTTGGGTCGAATCTAAATGCCCTTTTTGAAACCCCAAAACATCGATCATGTCCTTCATTTCCTGGTTTGCTGACCCCATTCTGGGCCTTCTCTTTATTATTTTTGGTCAAATTATATGGCTGTTTAACAGCATTTAAAAAAGGAGGGCTGTTTAGAGAAAATACCTTAAAAATCAAAAAAAAAAAAAAAAAAAAGGGATTTTAAAAAACCAAAAAAAAAAAAAAAAAAGGGATTTAAAAAAAAAAAGGGATTTTAAAAAACTAAAAAAAAAAAAAAAAATGGATTTTAAAAAACCCAAAAAAAAAAAAAAAAAAAGGATTTTAAAAAACAAAAAAAAAAAAAAAAAAAAAGCATGTTTGCTAAAATCAAAATGCCCAAAAAATTGTATTTTTGATTATGTAAAAATATTTAACTATAATTATATTTTTCTAAATTATTAAGATATCATTATATTTTTGGCTAGGAACATTTTATACTAAATGCATAACTGAATGCATAACAACGATTAATAAAAACATCTGCTTAGGAATTAAATAAATGTGTGGTTTGTTATTTCAATGCTCAGTATCAGTTTGGTTATAATTTTAAAAAAGTTGTTTACAGTGGCAATGGAGCTTATTTAGACATTTAAAAGGAAAATACAGTTGGCACTACAACTGCTCGATCATAACCTAGGAGAAAGCCCAAAAGAAAGGCAAGCAATAAATATAATTCACGATTTCATCAAGATTTTTTTTATTTAAAATATTTAGATATCCTGGCCCATTGCAATGGCCCCCCTACCCATAAAATAATTAACATATTGCTGTCTAACTTGACGGGCACTTTGGGGGGCCAAGCCAGTACGGACAGTATCCAGGCCCGTAAGGTTGTCATCGATAAGTCCGGCCTCAGGCCCAACTGTTACCATATAATTTGGAGAATGTTGGTGTAAAAAGTTGTGCAGGATGCAGCACGATAAAATGATAAAATTAAGTTTGTATTCCGCCAAATTAATGGAGGTTTGAAACGCATTCTCAACCACTCTTCTAGCTCTGGCCAGCCGGAAATTAAAAACCCTCCTCTCCGGGGTGAGGGTTCTTTGGGGGAATGGCCTCATGAGGTGCTTGCTCAGAGCGAAGGCTTCATCGGCAATGAAGACAAAGGGGAGTCCTTCCACGTTATCCGCATCAGGTGGCAATCCCAGGCCACCACTCTGGAGACGCTGGCAGAACTCCGTCTGGGCAAATACTCCTCCATCCAACATCCGGCCATTCTTCCCCACGTCCACATATAAAAATTCATAGTGTGCCGACACCACCGCCATTAAAACAATACTGTGGAACCCCTTATAATTAAAATAGTATGACCCCGAATGGGGTGGTGGCACGATGTGGACATGTTTCCCATCTATAGCCCCTCCACAATTGGGAAAGTCCCAACGGGTGGCAAAATGGGATGCCACAGTCTGCCATTCCTGTGGCGTTGAAGGAAACTGGGGAATCAAACAAGAAAACCAAAATCATTAATTTTGAAGATAACATTGCAAGAAAATTATACAATTAAAAACATTATTCCCCAGCATCAGTATAACATTAAATAATTTAAATCTTCGGGAAGAACTAATATGGAAAGGCACACTTATCAGATTGCTCACCCCCTCTGATGGAACATTGATTACATTTTAGGGGGTTGTGAAATCCCTAAAAAAGATTACTTTTAGGACACGCAGGGATTTAGGGACTAAAAAGGCTACAAGACTGCAGTTGTCGCACTCTGCAAGTGCTGTTGCTACCCAGCTTACAGTAAATGAGGTAAGGTAAAAAGGCAGTCATGTTGCAAGGAGTACACAATCACATGCAAGGGCAATTAATGAAAACACTTTGTGGCTTGCATATGATTTGATGATGGAAATCAGCAGAGCTTCTGCTCATTTACTAAAGCACTGGAACAAATGCACTTGGAGAGTGCACATGCATTTTGCAAAGTGCAACATATATTTGCTTTATACAAATCAACACCACAGAACATTCTAGCAAATTTTTACGAGGGTGGGGGGGGGGTTGGGAAATCAAGCTAATTGCTAATTATAAGCACACTATTTGGATTGAGTTTAGGTGGGGGGGAGGGGGTTGGGAAATCAAGCTAATTGCTAATTATAAGCACACTAAATACACTCAAACAAAATACATTCAAAATGAGTAGACTAGGTGGATATGTGCCCATCATTGCATGCTGGGGAGGTTATTGAAGGAAAATATACATGCATGACAAAAAAGAACAGGAAAAAAATCCTGCATGTGTGAGGATAAAAAGGGGACATTCACACTATATTGCAATGATGGTAAGTAGTGTTTGAGGCAAGAAATACATTACATTATCAAAGATTACATAAAAGAACATGTGATGCTAATAAAAGAAAAATATCTTACCTTAATATAGTCCTTCTGCAGGACCTGGATGATGGCAGAACAGGTCTCTGGGATAATGATCCCCAGAGCCTGGGGGGAGATGCCTGTCGAGAACTTGAGGTCCTGCAGGCTTCTCCCTGTCGCCAAGTACCGCAACGTGGCAACTAGCCTCTGCTCCGGAGTGATGGCTTGCCTCATGCAGGTATCCTGCCTGCTGATATAGGGGGTCAGCAAAGCCAACAAACAGTCAAAAACGGGGTCCGTCATCCGGAGAAAGTTCCTGAAATCCTCAGGATTATTCTCACGGATCTCACGGAGCAAAGGCTTGTGACAGAACTGGTCACGCTGGAGCAACCAATTCTTGGTCCATGAACTCCTCCTCGCCCTGTTCATGGACTGGTCTTGGTCTGAAGAATAAACTACAGCACCAAGCACATACAATGCACGAGCTCGACGACGAGTACGTACAGGTAACATGGTTTCAAAACGGTCGGCTGGTCAGAACGCACTAAACAGAACGCACTGAAGAACAGCAAGGCCTGTGAAGAGCGACCTGAAAATCAGGAACGAGCGGACAATAAAACAAAGATTTCTCAATGTCAACTGACCAAACGCACTGAAAAGCAGATACAAACCTCACAAGCACAGACTGAACAACAGTTAAAACGAACTGAAAAATACGAGTCTCACAAGCGCGAATCGTCTCTCACCAAACTTCTACTAACACGAGATAAACACGAGATTAGCAGAAGGAGCCCAAAGGGTGTCGTACAGGCTATTGAACTTCCGTTTTATAGTCTCGCCGGACTTGGTGTACGTCACCGCGTACTAGGCTGTCGAACTTTTGTGTGG
The DNA here is from genome assembly GCF_042186555.1 of Aquarana catesbeiana. Lineage (NCBI taxonomy): Eukaryota > Metazoa > Chordata > Amphibia > Anura > Ranidae > Aquarana > Aquarana catesbeiana. The sequence continues at coordinate 383,705,317 of NC_133324.1, forward strand.
TCGTGTGTAGGCAAGTCCGTTCGTTAGAAAGTCTGCCGCAAGTCCGCCGAAAGTCCGCCGGAAGTCTGTCGGACAGGCTGTCGGACTTTTGTAGCTGAAAAGTCCGACCGTGTGTACGCCTCATTATCCTTAACCGCTTGCCGACCGCCTCACGATGACATACGTCGGCAGAAGGGCACGTACAGGCAAAATCACCTACCTGTACGTTGCCCTTTAAGGCGGCCAGCGGGCACGCGCGCACCGTGGCAAGCTCCGTAAATCGGGTCGCGGGTCCCGCAGACTCGATCGCCGCGGGGATACCCGCTATCGCCTCACGGGGAGGAAGAATGGGGAGATGCCGATGTAAACAGCATCTCCCCATTCTGCCTAGTGACAGTGTCACTCGATCTCTACTCCTTGTCATCGGAGCAGCGATCAGTGAACTGTCACACATAGCCACCCCCCCCACAGTTAGAAACACGCCCCTAGGACACACTTAACCCCTACACTGCCACCTAGTGGTTAACCCCTTCACTGCCAGTGACATTTTTACAGTAATCAATGCAATTTTTTAGCATTGATCGCTGTATTAATGCCAATGGTCCCAAAAATGTGTCAAAAATGTCCGATGTTTCCGCCATAATGTCGCAGTTACGATAAAAATCACTGATCGCCTCCATTTAAAAAAAAAAAATTATCAATAAAAATGGCATAAAACTATCCCCTGTTTTGTAAACGCTATAACTTTTGCGCAAACCGATCAATAATCGCTCATTGCAATTTTTTTTAACAAAAATATATAGAAGAATATGTATCGGCCTAAACTGAGGAAACATTTTTTTTTATATATTTTTGGGAGATATTTATTATAGCAAAAAGTAAAAAATATTGCGTTTTCTTCAAAATTGTTGCTCTATTTTTGTTTATAGCGCAAAAAATAAAAACTGCAGGGGTGATCAAATACCACCAAAAGAAAGCTCTATTTGTGGGAAAAAAAGGACATCAATTTTGTTTAGGAGCCACGTCGCACGACCGCGCAATTGTCAGTTAAAGCGACGCAGTGCCGAATCGCAAAAAGTGCTCTGGTCAGGAAGGGGGTAAATTCTTCCGGGGCTGAACTGGTTAATGGTTCTGTTCATCCTTTCCACTATACCTGAACTTTGAGGGTGATAAGGTATGTGAAACTTCCAGTCAATTTTGAGCATTTTTACTAGATCTGCGCAGACTTTGGCCACAAATGCAGGGCCATTGTCTGAGTTGATCCGAAGCGGGCATCCCCATCTGGGAATGATTTGTGTAAGAATTCTCACTACTGTTTGTGCATCTTCCTTTGTTGTGACAAACATTTCTATCTTGAGAACATGTCCACTATTACAAGTAGGTATTCTTGTCTCTTACCTAACTTAGGCATGTGTGTGAAATCAATTTGTAAATGAGTGAATGGTGTGGATGGATAGATTAGGTGTTCATGTTTTGCCTTGTGAGGGTTCCTCGGGTTATTCCAGATGCATGTGATGCATCTGGAAACATGCCTTCACTAAGGAGGGAGGACCAGGGATGTAAAAATCCTTGTCTAATAATTCACATGTGACCTGCCAGCCTCTGTGTCCTACACCATGGTATTGTACAATGAATAAAGGAGCACTTGCTACAGGAATACATGGTCTCTCCCCTCATGGCAGACAAGCTCAGATTATGAGCTTTTCTGCACACCTACTGCATTCCATTGTTGGATGTCTTTGTCTGTAGCATATGTTTGGAGATCGTGCAATGTTTGATCTAGGAGTGGGATTTCAGGTGAAAGCAATGGCATTTGAATGTCTGCTGGCTGTGTGGATGCTGCCTCTCTTGCTGCTTTGTCAGCTAAAGCATTTCACTTGGCTATGTCATTTTGCTGACCTGTATGTGCCTTACAGTGCAAAATAGCAATGGATTTTGGTAGTTGCATGGCTTCTAACAGGCTTGTGACAAGTGTGTAATGTGAGATGGATTTTCCATCTGCTGCTGTGTAGTCCCTTCTTTTCTATATAACTTCAAAACCGTGCGCAACACCGGAAGCGTACTTGGAGTAAGTGTAATGCCGCGTACACACGGTCGGACTTTTCGTCTACAAAAGTCCAACGGACGCTGACGGACTAAAGCTGGCTGGTAATCCGATCGTGTGTGGGCTTCTCCGGACTTTCAACGGACTTTTTTAGCCTCAAATCCGACGGACTTTAGATTTGAAGCATGCTTCAAATCTTTACGTCGTAACTACGACGGACCCCGAAGTCCGCTCGTCTGTATGCTAGTCCGACGGACAAAAAAACGACGCATGCTCATAAGCAAAAACTAAACGGAAGCACTCGGTCTAGTAAAACTAGTGTTCGTATTGTAGGTAGCACATTCATCACGCTGCAAAATCTGTGATCGTTGAATGCAGCGCATTTTATTTCTTCTTTACGAAGGCTCTATAAAGAACGAAGGTGTTTTGCTGTTCATAATCAGAGTTCTCCCAAACTGATTTCTGGATTCTTTTTCTCTTTGATCTCATGAATGATATAGTATGCATTTTAAAAACAATGTTTCCATACTAATAATACTTTTTCCCCTTTTTTTTTTTTAGGTTTGTAAAGTTAACACAAAGAACCCATTATTATTTTTTTTTTTTATAGTGATTATTTTTTAGTTTTTAGATAAAGTTAACCCAAAGCACCGTTTTTGGTTACGTAAATTTTTGGATTTTCAAGACTTACCACTTGAACATTATTAACATTAGTAATGTATTTTTGGTGTGTTTTTTTTCAAACTCAATGAGATTGTTGTCCCTTGTTAATTTAACATTGTGTGTAAAATCAATGATTTCAAAGAAAAAACATAAAGTCTTTTGCTAAACTCAAAAAATGATCCATTTATTCATGGTCAAAATAAAATAAAGAGGAAGTCAACGCTGGAAAAAGTCGGTGTACCAGAAAATTGGGATCTTGCGGAGTCCATATAAGAGGGAGCACAATCTGGTCCAAGAATCCCAGAGATCAACAGCACCAGCAGATGATCTAGATGTCCCCAGACTGTGGTCCTACAACAGCCTGCGTCTTCTGTCAGACCAGACTGAACCCAGGTCATCATTTTCTTCTCTTCCCTGCAGCCTTTCCTCCACGCTGCCCTGCAGCCTTCCCTGTAGCCTTCTTTTGAGGCTGTGGCTCTGGTGTTTCAGTTGTGGCAGGAGGAGGAGGAGGAGGAGGAGGAGGAGGAGGAGGAGGAGGAGGAGGGGGGGCTGCCTCATGTAGTTGGGTGTTTTGTGTTAGCGTGCCCTGCAGCCCCTTATGGATTGTTTCCCCAAATAGGCGCTC
>NC_133324.1:383713627-383877211 GCF_042186555.1 Aquarana catesbeiana
ACAATACAGTTGGCACTACAACTGCTCGACCATAACCTAGGAGACAGCCCAAAAGAAAGGCAAGCAATAAATATAATGCAAGATTTCATCAATAATTTTTTTATTGTCAAAAATTATATATCCTGGCCCATTGCAATGGCCCCCCTACCCATAAAATAATTAACATATTGCTGTCTAACTTGACGGGCACTTTGGGGGGCCAAGCCAGTACGGACAGTATCCAGGCCTGTAAGGTTGGCTTCTATTTGTCCGGCCTCAGGCCCAACTGTGCCTATATAATTTGGAGAATGCTTATTTAAAAAGTTGTGCAGAATGCAGCACGATAAAATGATAAAATTAAGTTTGTATTCCGCCAAATTAATGGCTGTTTGAAACAGGCGGAACCGGCTGGCCAGAATTCCAAACGCATTCTCAACCACTCTTCTAGCTCTGGCCAGCCGGTAATTAAAAACCCTCCTCTCCGGGGTGAGGGTTCTTTGGGGGAATGGCCTCATGAGGTGCTTGCTGAGAGCAAAGGCTTCATCGGCAATGAAGACAAAGGGGAGTCCTTCCACGTTATCCTCATCAGGTGGCAATCCCAGGCCACCACTCTGGAGACGCTGGCAGAACTCCGTCTGGGCAAATACTCCTCCATCCGACATCCGGCCATTCTTCCCCACGTCCACATATAAAAAATCATAGTGTGCCGACACCACCGCCATTAAAACAATACTGTGGAACCCCTTATAATTAAAATAATATGACCCCGAATGGGGTGGTGGCACAATGTGGACATGTTTCCCATCTATAGCCCCTCCACAATTGGGAAAGTCCCAACGGCTGGCAAAATGGGATGCCACAGTCTGCCATTCCTGTGGCGTTGAAGGAAACTGGGAAATCAAACAAGAAAACCAAAATCAATTAATTTTGAAGCTAACATTGCAAGAAAATTAGACAATTAAAAACATTATTCCCCAGCATCAGTATAACATTCAATAATTTAATTGTTCTGGAATAACTAATATGGAAAGGCACACTTATCAGATTGCTCACCCCCTCTGATGGAACATTGATTACATTTTAGGGGGTTGTGAAATCCCTAAAAAAAATTACTTTTAGGACACGCAGGAATTTAGGGACTAAAAAGGCTACAAGACTGCAGTTGTCGCACTCTGCAGGTGCAGTTGCTAACCAGCTTACAGTAAATGAGGTAATGTAAAAAGGCATTCATGTTGCAAGGAGTACACAATCACATGCAAGGGCAATTAATGAAAACACTTTGAGGCTTGCATATGATTTGATGATGGAAATCAGCAGAGCTTCTGCTCATTTACTAAAGCACTGGAACAAATGCACTTGTAGAGTGCACATGCATTTTGCAAAGTGCAACATATATTTGCTTTAGACAAATCAACACCACAGAACATTCCAGCAAATTTTAACGAGGGTGGGGGTGGGGGGGTTGTGAAATCTAGATAATTGCTCATTAGCAGCACACTATTTGGAGTGAGTTTAGGTGGGGGGGGGGGGGGGGGGGGGGTTGTGAAATCTAGATAATTGCTCATTAGCAGCACACTAAATACACTCAAACAAAATACATTCCAAATGAGTAGACTAGGTGGATATGTTCCCATCACTTCATGCTGGGAAGGTAGGTTATTGAAGGAAAATATACATGCATGACAAAAAATAACAGGAAAAAATTCCAGCATGTGTGAGGATAAAAAGGGGACATTCACACTATATTGCAATGATGGTAAGTAGTGTTTGAAGCAAGAAATACATCACATTATCAAAGATTACATAAAAGAACATGTGATGCTAATAAAAGAAAAATATCTTACCTTAATATAGTCCTTCTGCAGGACCTGTATGATGGCAGAACAGGTCTCTGGGATAATGATCCCCAGAGCCTGGGGGGAGATGCCTGTCGAGAACTTAAGGTCCTGCAGGCTTCTCCCTGTGGCCAAATACCGCAAGGTAGCGACCAGCCTCTGCTCCGGAGTGATGGCTTGCCTCATGCAGGTATCCTGCCTGCTGATATAGGGGGTCAGCAAAGCCAACAAACGGTCAAAAACGGGGTCCGTCATCCGGAGAAAGTTCCTGAAATCCTCAGGATTATTCTCACGGATCTCACGGAGCAAAGGCATGTGACAGAACTGGTCACGCTGAAGCAACCAATTCTTGGTCCATGAACTCCTCCTCGCCCTGTTCATGGACTGGTCTTGGGCTGAAGAATAAACTACAGCACCAAGCACATACAATGCACGAGCTCTACGACGAGTACGTACAGGTAACATGGCTTCAAAACGGTCGGCTGGTCAGAACGCACTAAACAGAACGCACTGAAGAACAGCAAGGCCTGTGAAGAACGACCTGAAAATCAGGAACGAGCGGCCAATAAAACAAAGATTTCTCAATGCCAACTGACCAAACGCACTGAAAAGCAGATACAAACCTCACAAGCACAGACTGAACAACAGTTAAAACGAACTGAAAAATACGAGTCTCACAAGCGCGAATCGTCTCTCACCAAACTTCTACTAACACGAGATAAACACGAGATTAGCAGAAGGAGCCCAAAGGGTGTCGTACGGGCTATTGAACTTCCGTTTTATAGTCTCGTCGGACTTGGTGTACGTCACCGCGTACTAGGCTGTCGTACTTTTGTGTGGTCGTGTGTGTGCAAGTCCGTTCGTAAGAAAGTCTGCCGCAAGTCCGCCGAAGGTACGTCGGAAGTATGTCGGACAGGCTGTCGGACTTTTGTAGACGAAAAGTCCGACCGTGTGTACGCGGCATAAATGTTTACATCCTGTCCTTCAAAAAGCTGACAAGCTCTAGTAAGGGCTATAAGTTCTGCAGCTTATGCCGATTAGAATGGGACAGGGTTTGCTTCCAGTATTTTATCAGGCAATTGGACAACAGCATACCCTGCATTTTATGTGTTATCATTTGGTCTTGAACAAGACCCATCCACAAAGACATTCTGTGCTCCAGGGAGAGCAGTTGAAGACATGTCTGGTCTGGGGGATGTGTCTTGGTGGATGATGTCCATGCATTCATGTTGAGGTATTACCTCATCTTCCTCACGTTTCAAGCCTAGCAAGGCATTCAGGATTGGAGCTGGGCCAGAAGTGGGAGAGGCATATTTTATCTCAAGTTTTGGGTTAGAAAGTAAAATTACTTCATAACCGCTCAGCCTTTGGGCTGACATGTGCTTGGTATGGATATTCTTTAGTAGAATGGATACATTGTGAGTGGTGTGTAGTGTGGTGGCATGTCCTAGAGTCAATGATATAGCCATTTCCACCACCATCGCACAGGATGCCAGAGCTCCGAGACACGCCGGCATGCCCCGCACTGGCATAGACACAACCCCTTAAAAAAAAAATGCAATAGGGCGGAGTTTGCCCCCATGCTTCTGCGCTAGGACCCCCGCCATTGTTTTACATTGTCCCTGCCAGGTAATCCAAGTCCAGGAGCTGTGACCATTGCATTTTTAAGATACACAAAAGCATTGTACATTTCATCATCCCATTTCACACAATCTGGCATGTCAGTACCTGTGGCTCGCCTCAGGAGATTGTCATAGTAGGAACAATTAGGTATCCATTGGCGGCAGTAACCAATCATACCAAGAAAAGATAGCATGTCCTTCTTTGTGAGTGGGCTGGGCAGACCCATGAGAGCCACAGCTCTCTTGTGACTGATTTTCCTTTCTCCTTTGGAGAGTACAAAACCAAGGTATTCAACAGTCTCCTGACACCATTGTAGCTTTTTCTTATGCCGCATACACACGGTCGGAATTTCGGCCCGCAAAAGACCAATGAGAGTTTTTCATCGGAAAATGCGACCGTGTGTATGCTCCATCGGTCTTTTGCTGGCGGAATTCCAGCCAGCAAAAGATTGAGAGCATTCTCTCAATTTTTCGGTCGGCAAAAGTTCCTATCCGAAAATGCGATCGTCTGTGGCAATTCCGACGCGCAAAATCCCTACGCATGCGTAGGTGCATCATTTTCTCGGCTCGTCATTTTCTCGGCTCGTTGTACTGTTGTACGTCACTGCATTCTTGATGGCCGTAATTTCAGCTAACTTTTGCATGACCGTGTGTATGCAAGGCAAACTTGAGCAGAAAGCCGTCATATTTTTTTCCGATGAGAAAAACGATCGTGTGTATGCGGCATTAGAAACCTTGTGACCATTATCTGCTAACCAATGTAACAGATCTAAACCATCCTCCTTGCATGCAACCTGGCTTGGACTACACAACAAATCATAGTAGGACGTAACCATGACAGGGGGGCCAGGACCGCAGGGTTGCCTGGAGAACCACTGAGTAGACTACAAGGGAATCTTCATAACCCTGAGGCATTCTACACCAGGTCATCTGGCAGTTTTCTTTTAAAAAACAAATAGCAAGGATTGTCTGTGTCTCCTTATCCACAAGGACGCTAAAAAAAATGCATTCATTAAATCAATCACAGAAAAAATAGTCTACATTGGATGGTATGGAGGTAAGGAGGGATGGCACATTAGGCACTATAGGCGCAATGGGCGCCACCAGGTTATTTACAGCTCGAAGGTCTTGAACAAACCTATAACTGCCATCCGGGTTTTTTAACTGGGTTGATGGGTGTGTTGTAGGGAGATACAACTTTTTTTAGAATGCCCTTCTTTAAGTGTTCTACCATAGGGGCAATGCCTTCCTCTTTTTCTTTTGACAATGGATACTGTTTGTGATAAATGGGTTGTGCCCATTCTTTGAGAGTGCCCTTGTATGGGGTACAGGAGATGAGCCCTACATCTAGAGCGCTCTCTAACCATACTTTGTCAGAATCACTGGGGAGTCCTGAGTCTGTCTCTTGCACTTCAGTATTCAACATTATGGGCCATATGGAGATCTTTTTAGAATGAGCAATCACACCTCCCTGATTGGTTATATCTATTCTAATCCCCAACTTACCTAGTAAGTCTCTCCCCAAAAGATTGACAGGGCGGTTTGGTATTATCCTGAAACTGTGGTCCAACAACACTGATCCGTGTTCTACGTTTACTGCTGGGAGGGGAAGGGTTAACTTTCCTTGGATATGCAGAGTCACCACCGGCCGCTCACCAAAGGAGTGAGAGACAAGGGGGGAACGCTAGGACACCACCCCCTGGGCAGCTTCACTGTTGTGGCTGGGTCCACTGAATGGGGTATTTCCTCCCTGATTTTGCTGAGGGTTCTGTATCTGGGCAGGGGCTTGACTATTTTGTTGTTGATTGAAAGGTTCATATGGGCATTGATTTCTGCAGTGGCCCTTCTGTCCGCAGTTGAAACAACTGGTTCTGGACTGCTGAGGACCCCTAGAAAATCTTCTTCCTCTTCCTCCATTACCCTGGGGAGGCATTTACTGTGCCCCTCCTTGGTAATGGACACTTCCTGGTTTTTCCTTTGCTATATCAAAACATCCTGCAGCATCCTTTTCTGTTAATGTTTTCTGAAAAACATCCAAAGTACTTGCTGGCCATTCAGAAATCATTTGCTTGACCACCATCTGTGGTTTCAGGTTAAAGATGTAAGTCTGAATTGTAGTCAGAGTCTTCGAGTTTAGAAAGTGATACTCCTAAGCACCAAGGCCTGAGGTGTGCCTTGGCCTGACTGGTCAGTATGCCTGAAAAGAGGGCATACCCTGAATGTAAGAAAAGTAATATGAGTAAGTATGAATATTGGGGGAAACGGGTGGGTGGGAACCCAGAACGCCCACGAGCCCTGACCTGACAGAGGAGGAGGCTTAAATAGCCCTCTCAGACTCCTCCCACAAATGCAGGCTAGCCTCCGGCCAGCCTTTGTACTTGTAGTCAGAGTCTTCGAGTTTAGAAAGTGATACTCCTAAGCACCAAGGCCTGAGGTGTGCCTTGGCCTGACTGGTCAGTATGCCTGAAAAGAGGGCAAAAAGACACAAATTTAGGTGAAAAAGGGAAGGTAACAATCCATCAAATGGAGTAGTGCGTGCCGGATGGCAACAGTATATAACTGATAAGTGTCCGTTATGACAGGAGAAACCCCCGACTCGGTGATGAGACAGAACCCCTTGTAGAAACCTGCGAAGCTCCCCTGAACCCAACAAAACGTCCCATGAACACTTGGGCAGAGCCTGAAGCCCGAGAGGACCCAGATATGAGAATGAAATACTGTGAATGAGAGGATGCGTGGGGGAAGGGGAGCCATGGTTGTTCCGAGGAGCCCCTGCAAAATGATAGCCGAGAAGATCAAAACTTCGCCCAGACCCTGGGAAGTGCTCTGTGAAACCCTCCCCCCAAGCCCTGGCCTACCCATACTGGTATGGGAAAGAGCGAGGGTAAGTGCCAAAGGACAACTGGCAGGAGTTCAAAAGGTAAATACCTGAAGGATGTGATGGAGTAGGTGGTTGAGGCCCAAACCCTAAGGCAATAAGCACTGACAACGTGAAGAAACCATGCCAGACACCGAATGCTGGTCCCACCTGATTTGATCAGATCGTGCTGCAGCCGAGTCTGAATCCTGAACCGAGGAAGGAGGACCAGACTCCACACCGGGGAAATAAGTCTCATGGCCTGAAACAGTCGTACCCCAAAGTGACTGAAAAACCCCCCTACCTGACACCGGCTGGGGAACGGAAAAAATGACTGGACTGACGTCCCTGAGCAGTCTTCCAGGCCACATCCTAGACAAGATATCAGGCCCGAGTGTAGAATCCAGAATCATGACGACGTTTGCCCAAACCTACCACTTAAGGACCAACAAGGGATGATGGCTGCCAATGCAGCCCAACCGGAGAACATGAACAAGAGAAATGACAGGCAACAATAAAAGAGAACAGCAATCCCCCTCTGAGCCTACCCAAGTATGAGAACATGAGCAGAAATGTCAAGACCACTGCGCATGAATGAAGCTGATGATGGACCACCCCCCCCCCCTCGTGTAAGTAGTGACTGAGCCCGAGTAGCCTGCTGCGCAGAGACAGGTACTTGACTGAAAACTCAGGGCTGGTGTACCCACAGACCGTGGTGGGTAATCGTACAGGTGTGGTGAATGAACGTGCATCGTATGACGTATGTTATACGGGCGAGAAGATTGTGGTCAACAATCATTAACAAACGAAACCTCAGCCCGTATGGATCTGTAGACGTGACAGATCCTGACATGTGAGCCCTAGCTAACTGACCCAGGTACAAACATGAACAAAGATACAATGAGACATGACAAACGACGAAGATAAAAAGAGCAACTGGAGTATGCCGTGACTGAACAACAACGCCCCTCTGAGAAACGCTGTGACAGGAATGCTGAGACTGAACACTGAGGTAGAAAGGCTATGCCAGAAATCTCGGGGCAGAAGCACACTGACAGCAATGTCTGACAGAAAAACCCTATGACAGGAATGCTGAAACTGAAAGCTGAGGCAGGAACGTGAGAACCGAAACCCTGGGCAGAGCGTAATGACAAATGCTGAGACTAAAATCCTGGTGCAGAAATGCAATGACAGAAATCCTGGGGCAAAAACACTATGACAGAACACTGACAGAAACGCAGAGGCAGAAATGCCATGCCCGAAATCCTGGGGCAGAAACACAGAGGCAGAAATGCCATGCCCGAAATCCTGGGGCAGAAACGCAGAGGCAGAAATGCCATGCCCGAAATCCTGGGGCAGAAACGCAGAGGCAGAAATGCCATGCCCGAAACCCTGGGGCAGAAACGCAGAGGCAGAAATGCCATGCCCGAAATCCTGGGGCAGAAACGCAGAGGCAGAAATGCCATGCCCGAAATCCTGGGGCAGAAACGCAGAGGCAGAAATGCCATGACCGAAATCCTGGGGCAGAAACGCAGAGGCAGAAATGCCATGACCGAAATCCTGGGGCAGAAACGCTATGACAGAACGCTAAAGCAGAAATGTAATAACAGAAAACCTGGGGCAGAAGCACCAAGACAGAAAAGCTGAGACTGAACGCCAAAGCCAGAAATGCTGGGGCAGAATGCCGCCATGACAGAAATCCGGGGCAGAAACGCTGTGATAGAAATCCCGGGCAGAAACGCTATGACAGAAATCTTGGGCAGCCATGCTGTGACCGAAAACCTGGGGCAGAAACGCCTTGACAGAAATGCTGAGACTGTACGCTATGACGGAAATGCAGCGGCAGAACGCTATGACAGAAATGCAGGGGCAGAACGCTATGACAGAAATGCAGGGGCCGAACGCTATGACAGAAATGCAGGGGCCGAACGCTATGACAGAAATGCAGGGGCCGAACGCTATGACAGAAATGCAGGGGCCACACGCTATGACAGAAATGCAGGGGCCACACACTATGACAGAAATGCAGGGGCCACACGCTATGACAGAAATGCAGGGGCCACACGCTGTGACAGAAATGCTGGGGAAGAACGTTGTGACAGAAATGCTGGGGCAGAACGTCGTGACAGAAATGCTGGGGCAGAACGCTAAGACAGAAATCCTGGGGCCGAACGCTACGATAGAAATCCTGGGGCCGAACGCTACGACAGAAATCCTGGGGCCGAACGCTACGACAGAAATCCTGGGGCCGAACGCTACAACAGAAATCCTGGGGCCGAACGCTAAGACAGAAATCCTGGGGCAGAAACGCTAAGACAAACGCTGATACTGAAATGCCGGGGTAGCACGCTAATGATGGAAATGCCGGGGCAGAATACTATTACAGGAATGCTAGGGCCGAACGCTGAGACAGAAATGCTGGACGTTGCAACAGAAATGCTGAGGTATAAGTTCTGACAGAAATGCCGGCTGAACATGACAGAAACGCTGGGGCAGAAACGCCATGACAGAAATGCAGGGCTGAATGTGACGACAGACATGCTGGGGCAGAACACCTTGACAGAAATGCTGGGGGAGAATGCTGCGACAGAACTGCTGAGGCAGAAAACACTATGACCGGAATGCTACGACAGGAGTGCTATGATAACAAAATGCTGACACTGAAACGCCTAGATAGAAATGCTGTGATGGAAACCTGCGGCTGAAACGCTATGACAGAAATCCTGGGGCTGAAACACCATGATGAAACACTGGTACCTGAAGCGGTGAATGCCCGGGAGGCATGCGGGGGGTCTCCCCCCCATGATGCCCCATGCGAGTACCGGGAAGTGAGCAGGCGGGTGAGCACCCCCCCCATGAGAACCGGGAAGCGTGCGGGCGATTCCTCCGTGATGCACGGTGTGAGCTCCAGGGAGGTGAGGTGAACAGAAATGCAGGGGCCAAATGCTAGGTGAGTGGATAAAAGATGGACGAACAGACGCCCCCCCCCCCCCACGCTGGCAAGACACACAGGGATGAGGGAGAAGCGGGCGGCACACCCCCCCATGCGGGATTGGCCCAGCAAAGGTGGAAGATGGACAGACGACCCCCCCTAACTGAGCCCTAGGGAAGTTGGTGTGGGTGAAGATGATTGACGGCCGCGGCGCCCCCCCCCCCTCATGGCCGCCGGGAGAAGCTTGGGCTGCGTGCTGGCCATGTGGAGCTGTGCAGGATGGAAGGACGTGAATCTATCTTCACGGCCACACAGGAACGTGCAGATCAGTAACTTCCTGATCTGCACGTTCCTGTGTGGCCGTGAAGATAGATTGTCTGTTCTTGTCAGATCCAGAATGGCTTTGTGTTTCTCTCAACTTTATGAAGAATTTCTCTAGTTAGTCCTCAATATCCTTTTCAGTCTTACATCTACATCACCGAGTGGATATCCAGTGGGGACCTTCTATACACTAAGGGACAGGAAGTCCCCACCTCCTTGTGTATAAACAGCTGCCTTTGGGATCGGGACGCGTGGAAGGAAACCGACACCCACGCAACTTGAGTGACAAGACCAACATCACTCGCTCGTACCCCTGCAGGGGTGGAGCGCTCCGGTGAGTGCAATCACATTGGGGGGCACTACCAGTTATTACAGCACGGCATATTTTCACGAAAGAAGAACTTTTGCACAATTGTTATGAACAATTTTTTTTTTTTTTTGCACTAAAACAACATATGAATTTTTTCTTTAATATTTTATTGTGATTTGACACATTACTAATGATCTAATATTGCGAATAGCTATTGCACATTTATGCATTATTGTTTGAGAATCACTGCTTCTGGCACTTATCACTTTAGATTTACTAATGTGAAGATTTATTGGTGTTGTTTTAACATTTGCGATTTTTTGCACACATATTAGCATTTTTTTCACTTTTTAAGGTGTTTTTTTCACTAAAATAAGGACAGAAAAAATTTTTTGCAAGAAATTTCTGGATCTTATTTAATATATATATATTTTCTTAATTTTATATAATATTTATGCACTTGTACATGCTTTTAATTTTCAATCCCACTCCTAGTTATAACATAGCGCCATTCCCTATATTTTGATTTTTATTTTTAAAAGTACTTGTCATTTCTTTCTCAATTTCTTCCCACATTTTCTTCCTACCATCTTCAGTGTTAAGTCCACAATCTGCTGTTTTGGTGTCACTGTCTTGTATTACAGCTATGGTCGGGACATGAACCCAGTTCCATGCAGTTATGTGTCCAATTATTCCATCAATAATCAGGTGCATGTCTTCTTGTGTGCAAGATCTATATCTTCTTTTGTGAGGCTGGGATAGATTTTGTTTTTGTATGGTGGAGGGTTAAATGGAAGCAGGGGGGCAGCTGGGTCTGGTCTCTGTTTATCTGCCTTTTCCCTGTGCCTTCTCTCATAATCATCCTTACTTAAACATTTGTTGGGTTTTGTTTGTGTCTTATTATTCCTCTGGAACCAATACAGGGCATATTTTTATCCAGTTCTCCCCTCCCTGTCTCATATAAGTCATGTCCCATTGTGAGTCCCCGGAGTACCAGGGAAATGCCTCTTTTTTTAATCTCCTAGACATAGTCCTTTTACCATGTCCATGTGAAACTCATCATTATCACCATCCCGGGGGGGAAGGATCGGAGCTATGCATAGTGTCAGTCCTCCCCGATAGATTTGATACCCAGTGGACTATAAACTCACAATCCGTACCACAAACCCTAGCTACATAATCTTTACATGGTTCCCCAGGGTTGGGAGGAGGGGGAGGAGCTTCTTTACTATATTTTTGACCCATATTGACAGTGGGGAACAACTGTCTTACCTTACAGTCGTCTGATCCCCACAACAAATCATCTTATACTCCTAAGCGACAGAAAGAATAAGCAGAAACGTTTTGGGTTGTGGATTTACCTCATAGACTATTCTCCTTCCCAAAAGGAGTAAACAGTACTGTTTAATTATTTGTGTCCTCCCAAAGGACTTTTAGGTCTGCCAAAGACCTTTTTCTATATTTGTGTCCTCCCAAAGGACTCTTAGGTCTGCCAAAGACCTTTTTCTATATTAGTCTATGTAGGCATGGTTTGTTTCGTTTCTATACAATGTAAACGGGACCAAAGCTTTATCAGAGCCATGGCAAGGAAATAATTCGTCAGATAAGACAAAAATTCACTTATTTAATCCACAGCGACCCCGTCAGAATTCTGGAAACCCCAATGACACACACACAACAGGCAGCTTTCGTGTGCAAAGTGGGTCTGAACTCTTTATTAAGAATGATATCTTTTATATGTGAGTTACAAAAAAAGAGGGGAGGGGTAAACTTGCTCCTAAGTTTCTAAGGGTTAACCAGGTTTCTACAGAGAGATTTTATTTCATCATTAGTTTTAGGCAGCTGAAAGGAATTTATAAAGATAGCTGATCTGCATAAACTACTGAGAATCGGCCTAAACACAATAAGTCATATGCGTGTATGAGTATAGTGAGGAGGGCCATCATTCAGCTTTGCATAGTGTGCAGCTAGAGTAGGGACAGCTCAGATAGTTTCACTGTGATGTAGTGAGACTGTGTCATTCATATATACATTAGTGTAGAGTAGGGACAGATCAGATAGTTGTAGTATAGTGAGACTGTGTCAGTAATCTTGACATTAGTGTACAGCTAGAGTAGGGACAGTTCAGATAGCGTTAGTGTAGTGATGGGTGAACACCGTCTATTTGATTGCGTTACTGCCAGTTTAACGCCATTTACTTCTGTGTGCATTACTGCCAGTTTAACGCCATTTACTTCTGTGTGCGTTACTGCCAGTTTAACGACATATAGTCTTATGTGCGTTACTGCCAGTTTAACACCATATAGTTTTGTGCATTACTGCAAGTTTAAAGACATTTACTTCTGTGTGCGTCACTGTCAGTTTAACGCCATATAGTTCTGTGTGCGTAACTGCTAGTCCAACACCATATAGTTTTTTGTGCATTACTGCCAGTTTAACGCCATATAGTTTTTTGTGCGTTACTGCCAGTTTAATGCCATATAGTTTTGTGCGTTACTGCCAGTTTAACGCCATATAGTTCTGTGTGCATTACTGCCAGTTTAATGCCATATAGTTCTGTGTGTTACTGCAAGTTTAACGCCATTTACTTCTGTGTGTGTTACTGCCAGTTTAATGCCATTTACTTCTGTGTGTGTTACTGCAAGTTTAACGCCATATAGTTTTGTGCATTACTGCCAGTTTAATGCCATAATAGTTTTGTGTGCGTTACTGTCAGTTTAACGCCATATAGTTCTGTGTGCGTTACTGGCAGTTTAATGCCATATTGTTTTTTGTGCATTACTGCCAGTTTCATGCCATTTGCTTCTGTGTGCGTAACTGCCAGTTTAACGCCATATAGTTCTGTGGCCGTTACTGCCAGTTTAATGCCATATCTTTTTTTGTGCATTACTGCCAGTTTAAGGCCATATAGTTTTGTGCGTTACTGCCAGTTTAACGCCATATAGTTTTGTGTGTTACTGCAAGTTTAATGCCATTTACTTCTGTGTGCATTACTGCCAGTTTAACACCATAAAGTTTTGTGCATTACTGTATGTTTGGTGCATTATATTGCAGTATATTATAGTGTATCCGTGGAGTGTGTCTGTGTAGTGTGAGTACTCAAATTAAAGTGCACCAAACACCACTTTACATTGATTAAAGTGCATCTACGTACAGATTTCCACTTCTTCTTTACATTTTCTTATAAGCACCGCCCCTCCCTCACAATAATGTCTGGGAGGACAACAAGGGGAGGCAGACGTTCCCTTGGCACTGTAAGGGGGCCAGCAACAGATGTGTCCACAGGTAAAGATGGATGTGGTGGTCAGTCCTCAGGCAGGGCATAATTTCCTCTGTTTACTGAGTTTGCCCGTGCTATCCAGCCACAGCATGCAGAGGAGGTGGTGGACTGGCTTACTAAACCTTCCTCTGTCACGCAAGCAGAGAAAAGTGTGCAGTCCCCTGCAGTTTCCAGAATGGATAAACCTGCCTCCTTGTCCACATCTATTCCTGCCATAACCCCAACATCAGCCATGGAGGAGTCAGCTGAGTTATTTGACCACAGCGTTAGCCACTTGCTCCTTGATGATGCCCAGCCATTACTGGATTCAGATGTTGGTTCTGAGGTTGAGGATGACAGGAACATGAGCCTAGAGAGAGGGGAGAAAACTGGTAGACAAATTGGTATTCATGTTCCCCCAGCCGCAGCGTATTGCCAAGTTGTTTCCAGTGGTAATGATGATGATGGAGGAGATAGAGATGATGATGATGATGAGGTTGCTGATGCGACTTGGGTGCCAGATAGAGCAGAAGAGGAAACTGAAGGTGAGGCGGCACAACCCCAAGGAGGCCGACATCAAGGAAGAGTAGAGAGCAGCCACCCTATTCCATCATATTCTGCAGCTGTTATCTCCCGGCCCACACCCCAAAGCTCAGCTGTCTGGGCCTTTTTCAGCACATCTGCAGCAGATCGCACTGTTGCTATCTGCAAACTGTGTCTCAGGCACATGAAACATGGCAAAAACACCAGCCATTTGGGTACCACATGCTTAACAAGGCATTTAACATCCAACCACTCAGCCTATTGGCAAGAGCACATAAAAGACACACAAAAGGGGCACAAATCTGTCCCTTCTTTTCCTCCTCCTTACCCACTTCAGTCTGCCCCTGCTATACCGAGTCATTACCTCTTAGCAGCCTCCACTGACAGGGATGATGGTATAGCACAGGGTGTTCTGTTCACCAGATGCTTTATACTGGTTATTTGTACCTGTGTTGTTAAATTTACATGCAAATGTGTAATATACTTAAGACAATCATATGTGGTGTGCAGGCTCCATCTAGTGTTCCTTCTTGGTATTGCTGCAGTTCTGCTTAATTGTTTATTGTATGTGTAAATAAGGAAGTTGTCAGCAAGCAGGAAATTCTGGGTAGAATCTTGGCAGGAAGTGAAGCATCTACTATTCTTTTCAACACATTGCAGGAAGCAATGTGTTGCTTCCTGCATTTCTCAATCTATCGCCATCACCCCTTAGAGAACTTAAAAAGTAAGTTTTTATTATCTCATCTTGTACTGTATATTGTTGTTTATGCAATGTATGCTGTATTGTATGCAATAATATACTTATTGAGGTCTATTTCTGTTATTTTGTAGTTTCACCTGGCTTGTTCTAATAAAACTGAGATCAAAGAAATATGGTATCTACAGTTATTGGTATAACAGGGTTTAGCTATCTGCTCCTTGAGACAGAACAGTGAAATTTTTAAGCTGACCTCTGAAGGGAAGATAAGCCGACTTTGGATGTTTGTACAGCCTGGGGCTACGCAGTATCCATACAGTCAGAAGCCTTAAAGAAACAGGCCTGCGGCAGGCGAAGCAGGCAGCCATGCTACACAGAGACACGCTCTGTCAAGCGGCATCGACACTAGAGCAAATGTCGCAAATGCAGCAACTATCCCCCATTCAAAAGCTGAAGCAGCAAAAGCCAGGGCCGCATTCGCAGACCAAGAGTTGCAAACGAAAAAAGGTCTCTATACAGCAAGACAGCTTTTTCCCCGCAGCCATGTCTCACATTGGGACATTGTCTTACAAAACACGTTCACGAGCAAGGTCATCTAAGTCATCTGTCGCAAATGCAGCAACTATCCCCCATTCAAAAGCTGAAGCAGCAAAAGCCAGGGCCGCATTCGCAGACCAAGAGTTGCAAATGAAAAAAGAAAAGGCCCGCCTTGATGCAGAAAAGATGAGACAGGAACAAAAGAGAGAGAAGGAAAGAGTACGCTTGGAGCAAGAGAGAGAGATAGAAAGAGTACGCTTGGAGCAAGAAAGCAAGAAAGCAAGAAAGAGTTTGCATGGAACAAGAGAGAGAGCAAGAAAGAGTACACATGGAACGAGAGAGAGAGCAAGAAAGAGTACACATGGAACAAGAGAGTGAGAAGGAAAGAATACGCCTAGAAGAAGAGCAAGCTATCTTAGAAGCTAACATGGAGAAGCTTGCAGTAGAAAGAGACGCTGCCGCTGCCATTTCAGAAGCAGAAGCTTTTTAAGCAGCCATATACGATGAGCCAAGACTAGGCAGCAGCATACCGGGTCTAGAGGAGGACCAACAAGATTCTTCACAACGCACTTCAGATTATGTCTACCAGCACTGGGACCCAAGCAGCATCCCACAACAAGAAATCCAACATAACGTCAGTGAGTCACATCAAATTAAGCAGCAACAAGATGACCTGGGAACCCAGTACTACAAGCAAGAAAAATCTGACAGAGTTCCAGACTTTCCAGTTCCAACCAAACCTTCTATTCCACAAGGTACCCAGCCTTCATACAAGCATCAAACACCAGTCTTCACTCCAAAGGTGCATGCAACGAACAGGTACGAACTGCCAACCTTAAGTAAGTTTGAACCCAGCATGGCCAAAGAAGAGACTTTTACCAGGTATGCCTTTACACCGCACTACAATACACCAGCAGCCTATCCCAATGCCAGTCAGGCTACTGTAGACTTTGCCAAGTTGCTGGCCAAAAGAGAGTTAGTTACCCAAGGACTTGTAAAATTCAGTGATCACCCTCAACACTACAGAGCGTGGCGATCTGCTTTCCAGAGTGTCATTCAAGGTCTAGATCTATCCTGCAGGGAACAGATATAACTCCTCGTAAAGTGGCTTGGAAATGATTCTGATGAACATGCCAAAAGGATCAGAGATTATTATAAACCACCATGAGGCCTTACAAACATCTGGAACAGACTGGATAGATGTTATGGCTCACCAGAGGCTATAGAGACTTCCTAAAAATACCTAGCAGAGGTTACCAAAGACTCAGAGAATTCAGTGACCTGTGTATGGAGTTACAAGTTGCTAAAGCAGAAGGACACTTACCTGGCCTTTCTTATCTTGACTCTGCTAGAGGTATTAACTCCTTAGCACAAAAACTTCCCTATGAGTTACACGAAAGATGGATTACTCATGGCTATAACTACAAACGAAAACACAATGCACCTTTTCCACCCTTTAGTGAGTTTGTTGACTTTGTAGACAGACAAGAAGGAATTAAAGATGACCCCAGCTTCATTTTTCCAATGTCTTATACCACTTCTTCTGGCCCTAAACAACTCAGAGCTCCAGTAGCAGTGCACAAAACTAATATTTTTTCCCACAGATTTGCAGAGTCTCAGCTAGAGGATCAAGACAGTGACCCTACTAAGTTCTGCCCTCTACATAAGATGCCACATCCTCTTCTGAAATGCAGAGGCTTCAGGACAAAGACCATCCAGGATCCCAAAGCTTTCCTCAAAGAGAACAACATCTGTTACAAGTGCTGCTCTTCGTCCACACATTTCACCAAGGACTGTAAGGTCAGTGTCAAATGTACAGAATGTGACAGCACAGAGCACAACACAGCTCTACACCCAAGGCCTACTCCACGAACTTTCCAACCTGTTCATAGGAACAAGGAGCAAGGCGGGGAGACCAAAGACTCTAGCACAGACACCATAGCAATTACTTCACAGTGTACTGAAGTTTGCAAAGGAAGTACAGGTGGTAGATCTTGCTCTAAAATGAGAGTTTACCCAAAAGGACGCAGGGACAAAGCAATCAAGCTCTACATCATCTTGGATGATCAGAGTAACAAGTCAATATCTAGATCTATGTTTTTTGACATTCTAAACCTTAAAGGCCCCAGCAGTCCTTACTCCCTTAGGACTTGTTCAGGTACAGTGGAAATGGTGGGGAGAAGAGCTGACGGCCTACAAACTGAATCTATGGATGGTAAGACATGCCTACCCTTACCGACCATAATAGAGTGCAACCAGATGCCAGACAACAGATCAGAGATCCCCACACCAGACGCAGCAGCTCACCAGACTCACTTGAGCCACATAGCACACCTCATACCAGAAATAGATGATCAGGCTCAGATAATCCTACTCCTAGGAAGGGATATCTTGCAAGTCCACAAAGTAAGAAAACTGATCAACGGTCCTAAAAATGCCCCATATGCCCAAAAACTGGATGTCGGGTGGGTCATTATAGGTGATGTTTGCCTGGGAGGTGCACACAAACCTGCATCTGTTTATTAACCTGCTCACTAGTACCCTTGAGAATGGTCGTCCTTCTCTTTTCCAACCCTGTCAGAATCATGTGCCCATAAAGGAGCTACCACACAACAACCCTGTACCTCTTCCCTTCCTAAGTCCCCTCTGTGACAGCAATACCTATGACGAAGACCAAAGCGACTTAGGAAGCACAGTGTTCAGTAGAACAAAGGAAGACAACCAGGTAGCAATGTCCATTGAGGATAGGCTCTTCTTAGAAGTTATGGAAAGGAGTATGGAGAAAGACAGGACTAATAGCTGGGTTGTACCTCTTCCCTTTGAAACACAAAGACAACGTTTGCCTAACAATGGAGAACTAGCATATAAACGTCTCACTTCCCTAAGACACAATCTTCAAAGGAAACCAGAGATGAAAGAACATTTCCTTTCCTTCTTGGAGAAAATATTCCAGAATGGTCATGCTGAGATAGCCCCAAACCTCAAAGACTCAGAGGAATGCTGGTACTTACCTATATTTGGGGTCTATCACCCTAAGAAGCCAGGACAGATTACAGTGGTGTTCGATTCCAGCGCCAAACATGAGGGTGTCTCTCTAAATGATGTCCTCCTCTCTGGCCCTGATCTTAACAACAGACTATTAGGAGTACTTCTTCGCTTTCGCAAGGATTCAGTCACATTCATGGCAGACATACAGCAAATGTTCTTTTGCTTTCTTGTTAAAGAAGAACACCGTAACTTTCTGAGGTTTCTCTGGTTCAGGGACAACAACCCCTCTGAAGAAATCACAGAATACCTCATGAGGGTGCACATATTTGGCAACAGTCCTTCCCCTGCAGTTGCTATATATGGCCTCAGATACTCTGCTAGAGTGGGAGAGTTAGAGTATGGGTCAGATGTCGGACAGTTTGTGGACAAGGATTTCTATGTAGACGATTGCTTGAAATCACTGCCCACAAATGAAGCCGCAATCAGTCTCCTTAAAAGAACTCAAGCAATGCTTGCTTGTTCCAACTTAAGACTCCATAAGATTGCTTCCAACAGTAGAGAAGTTTTAGAAGCCTTTCCTGTCCAAGATCATTCTAACGAGTTAAAGGACTTAGATCTAGGCACAAACTCACTTCCCATGCAACGCAGCCTTGGTTTGCTTTGGGACTTAAGATCTGTCACGTTTACTTTCCAAGTAAACACAGAAGAAAAACCCTTTACCCGTAGAGGTGTCCTGTCTATCATAAACAGCCTGTATGATCCCTTAAGCTTTGCAGCACCTGTCACCATCCAGGGTAAGGCACTACTTACCTAACCTGTGAGTCGCTAGATTGGGACCACCCTCTCCCCACCGACAGGAAGAACTTATAGCTAGAGTGGAAGGACTCACTAACAGCTCTATCCAACCTTAAAATTCCACAACCTTATGCTCCTCTGTCATCTGCTCATGTTCAGATGCAAAGACTTTGTGTGTTTTTGAATGCTTCTGTTAAAGCAATTGCTGTTGTAGCTTACCTGAAACCCATAGATACTAAAGGACAAGGCCACAATAGGTTTGTAATGGGGAAAGCAAAACTTGCACCACTTCCCGAACACACCATACCCAGGCTGGTACTTTGTGCTGCAATATTAGCCACAGAGCTAGTGAAACTCATTGCAATCAGAGGCCCAGTGAAAATCATTCGCTCTGACAGAGGGTTTAACTTTGTAGGAGCAGCAAAAGAACTTCAAATTCCTTCTAACTTAGACATTCTCAGAGTAGAAAGATACTTGAGCGAACAAGACTGCACGTGGATCTTCAACCCACCTCACTCTTCTCTTATGGGAGGTGTTTGGGAGAGGATGATAGGCATAACCCGCAGAATTCTTGACTCTATCTTCCTACGAGTAGGAACTGCAAGGCTTACTCACGAATGTTTACTGACATTTATGGCAGAGGTTACAGCTATCATTAACACCAGACCTTTGACATCCATTTCAAGTGACTCTGAGGATCCAGTGGTCCTCACACCTGCCATGTTACTCACGCAAAAGACTAGTCTTGCCGGTGCTCCAGCTGGAGAGTTTTGTGAGAAGGACCTTTACAAACGTCAATGGAGACAAGTACAAACCCTTGCCAATACCTTCTGTGGAGGGAAAAATATATATCTACTCTACAAGTAAGGAGAAAGTGGCACACTGATAAGCCTAATCTTAAACCTGGTAATGTTGTGCTCATGAAAGATTGCCAGGCACTAAGGAATATGTGGCCTTTAGGTTTGATCACCAAAGTACTGCCAAGCAAGGATAAACGTGTCCGTAAGGTCGAGGTCAAGATCTTTCAACAGAATGAGGTTAAAGTATTCTTGAGACCAGTGACCAAACGTATTCTGTTGCTTTCTATGGAGGACTCTGTTAGTGACATCACTTGATGTCAGGCGGGGAGTTTTCTGTCCACCAGATGTTTTATACTGGTTATTTGTACCTGTGTTGTTAAATTTACATGCAAATGTGTAATTTACTTAAGACAATCATATGTGGTGTGCAGGCTCCACCTAGTGTTCCTTTTGGTATTGCTGCAGTTCTGCTTAATTGTTTATTGTATGTGTAATTAAGGAAGTTGTCAGCAAGCAGGGAATTCTGGGTAGAATCTTGGCAGGAAGTGAACCATCTACCATTCTTTTCAACACATTGCAGGAAGCAACACATGTATTTCTCAATCTATCGCCATCACCCCTTAAAGAACTTAAAAAGTAAGTTTTTATTATCTCATCTTGTACTGTATATCATTGTTTATGCAATGTATGCTGTATTGTATGCAATATTATACTTATTGAGGTCTATTTCTGTTATTTTGTAGTTTCACCTGGCTTGTTCTAATAAAACTGAGATCAAAGAAATATGGTATCTACAGTTATTGGGATAACAAGGTTTAGCTATCTGCTCCTTGAGACAGAACACAGGGTGTCCCAGGTCCTATCAGCACATCTGCCAGCAGCACACCACCAGCTGTAGACTGTAGCCAGCAAATTTATCTGCTGCAGCGGAAAAAAAATACAGTCCCTGCCACCCACATGCCCAGCATCTAAATGCAAGCTTGTCAAAGCTGTTGGCTCTCCAACTTCTGCCTTTCAGCCTGGTGGATTTTTCCCCCTTCCGTGAATTTGCACGGTGTGCTGTACCACAATGGCAGGTTCCCAGTCGCTACTACTTTTCACGTAAGGCTGTTCCATCCCTCTACCATTACGTGGAAGGGAATGTTCTGGCATTGTTGGGCAAGGCAGTCAGCCGTAAAATCCACCTTACTGCTGACACGTGGTCCAGCAAGCATGGGCAGGGACGATATATTTTGTTCACAGCACACTGGGTAACGCTGCTTGCAACTTGAAAGGATGCAGGACAGGGCTCGGTGCTGCAGCTTGTTGTGCCCCCATGTCTCCATACAGCTGGTGGTGATGATGCCAGACCTGTGAGCTCTACCCCCTCCTCCTTCACCACCTCCATGCCCTCCTCTGCAGAATTGTCCTATGAACATCAGGTACCCCCTAAGCGTTCAAAGTGCTATTCCCAGAGTCGGGCTAAAAGGTGCCATGCCGAGCTTCAGCTGGTGTGTTTAGGGGACAGGAACCACACTGGAGCAGAGATACTTGCAGCTCTGCAGGGACAGGCCCAGAGGTGGTTCACACCACACCAGCTGGAGCCAGGAATGGTGGTGTGCGATAATGGCTCAAACCTCCTGTCTACCCTTAGACAGGGAAAGTTGACACATGTGCCATGTCTGGAACATGTCCTCAATTTGGTGGTGCAGCATTTCTTAAATACGTACCCAAGGTTGAAAGATGTGCTAAAGCTGGCCAAAAGAGTCTGTACACCCTGGGTGTAAAGAGCACCTTTACCTTATTATTTTTCATATTATTATGTATGTGATGCACAATAATTTATGCCTTGCTTCATTTGTTTTAAAGTCTTTTCAATAAAATTTATATTTTTATAGACATGTTTGTAGTTGTCTGATAATCCTCAAGTGCCTAAAAAGTCCATTTAGGGGAACCCCTGTCTTTTCTTGACTTTATCCAGACACCATCATTCCTATGTCACAGAACACACAGGAGGAGTGAGGGGAGGAGGATGAGGAGGAGGATTCTAGCTCTTTCATAGGCTTTAAAGAAGAAGAAGACATGCGTCAATCTGTAAACAATGGTTTTCCAACCCCAGGACCCTTGGGAGTAGTATGTGGCTGGGAGGATGAAGTTCCAGATGCTGTCACCCTGAGTGACCCCGAGGAGTCTGCTTCTCAAGCCTCTGCAAATTTGAGGCGCATGGGCAACCTCATGCTTCAAAGTCTGCGAAAGGACCCAACAATACTTGGCATAAAGGAGAAGGATAATTACTGGTTGGCAACCCTCCTTGACCACCGTTATAAGGGGAAGGTCTCAGAACTCATCCCACCACCACACAGAGTGTAGAAAATAAAATCTCTTAAAGGATCACGTTAAAGAGGGTTTTATTGAATGTTTTTCCTGACTCCAGTAGGTTACAGTATCGTGGAAAACGTAGTTTTGAGTCTTCTGAGTCTTCTGTTGGTCATCTTCCACATCCCATCGGCAGCGTCTGCATCACATGATGGATGATTACCTGTGGGCCAAAACAGAGATGGAGTGCTTTCCAGCTGACGATCCACTGACTTACTGGGTCATGAGAATAGTCCACTGGCCAGAACTTGCCCAGTATGCTATTGAGTTGTTGTTCTGCCCTGCATCCAGCATGCTTTCAGAATGGGCATTCAGTGCTGCAAGAGGTTTTGTTACTGATCGTAGAACGCGTCTGTCCACAGACTCCATGACTTTTGACTTTTATAAAAATGAATCAGTCCTGGATTACCAGCTATGAAGCCCCTGATGCCGATGTCACTGATTAAGTCTTTTTGGGATTTGGAATCTCTGCAGGACTTTGAGGCTGCTAAGCTTTGAGGGTGTTCAATCATCTCATCTGGAATAATGTTTTTGGTATAGGTATCAGGGGCACAATTAACACCCAAAGACCAATTTTTTTCTAAGCACCTGTTTGTGCGTATCATTTCAATTTTTTTTTGCCTTCATCAAGAGCACCTCTATAGGGTTACGGTGGGAAGGAGCTCCCGACACCCAAAGAGTAATTATTCTGCACCTGTTTCACAGGTGCATATCATTGCAATTTTTTTACAACAAGGCTAATTCTTGCTTTCATCAAGAGTACCTCTATAGGGTTATGGTGGGAATTCGCCACCGACACCCAAAGAGTAATTTTTCTGCACCTGTTTGACAGGTGCCTATCATTGCAATTTTTTACAGCAAGGCCAATTCTTGCTTTCATCAAGATTACCCCTATAGGGGTGAGTTGAGTTGAGAGGAAATCTTAATATAGTGCGGTCTTACCCCGAAGGGTCCCGACGCGCATAGCAAAGATCCTGGAAAGAGAGGGCCCAGGGACCAGAAGCAGCACAGAGTGACAGAAGGGTAGAAGAGAGAGAGACTACGCAGGAAATGCCTGCGTGAAAAGCCAAGTCTTCAGTAACCAGCGGAAGACCGAAATAGTGGGGGCCTCCTGGATTTTGACAGGGAGGCTATTCCCTGGTGGGAGAAGCCCTGACCACCACGCCGGATCTTCTTGGGCACCAAGATGTAGAGGAGATCTCTGCTGGTAGACCTGAGTGATCTGACAAGAGCTCGTTTATGAAAACGAGAGCAGAGATAGCTTGGGGCCAGGCCTCTCATAATCTTAAACATAATACATCCTACCTTAAATAAGATGCGATAGTGGACTGGCAGCCAATGCAAGGCGCAGAGGACAGGGGTGATATGATCCCTCAATGGGACATCCACGAGCAGCCTAGCCACAGCATTTTGAATAAGTTGAAGCTTCTGCACTAGCATCTTTGGCAATCCCAAATAAAGAGAGTTGCAGTAGTCTAAGCAGCTACCTATCGTGGCACAGATCACAGTTTTTCTGTCCGAGATATCCAGATATTTAAACAACCCCCTCAGGAGTTTTAGCTGCCAGTGACATGCACTGACAACCTTTTTTACCTGAGGAGCCAGAGTTAAATCTGAATCTAGGACGAATCCCAGATTATGGACCTGGAAGGCTGCCTCCGGAGCAGGACCAAATGAGGGAGGCCAAGGTGGAATAACTGGGGGGGTGGCCAGATCGCTGCAGATGATCACCTCAGTTTTGCCCCCATTAAGTTTCAGGAAGTTGGCAGACATCCTTGTATTGATGGCCTTCAAACAACTAGCAAGGGTGGCATCAGCCGTCTGGTTCCTAGGAATCTTCAGGTAAACCTGGGTGTTGTCTGCGTAAACATGGTATTGGACGGTGTGAGACTTTAGCAGGTCGGCAAGGGGCCTCATATAGATATTAAACAGCAGGGGTGACAAGGCAGAGCCCTGTGGCACTCCGCAATCCAGGGCGGTGAAGTAGAAGTAGAAGGGGCCAGTCTTGACTCCCTGAACTCTGCCCTCTAAAAAAGAGGCCACCCATGCCAAAGCCGACCCACTCATACCCAAAATAGATCTCATCTGCTCCAGTAGAATTCCATGATTTATAGTATCAAACGCGGCCGACAGATCCAAGAGAACCAGAACTACTGAGTCACCCCTGTCCAAGCCGTGAAGGACATCATCATAAACACGGATGAGGCTTGTCGCTGTTCCATGCCCTGGACTAAATCCGGACTGGAATTCATCCAAAAGATGGAAAGACAAAAGGTAATCCTGTAGCTGGATAACCACCAGGCGCTCCATCACCTTTGCTACAAAGGGCAAGATGGAAATTGGCCTGTAGTTTCCCAGTATGTCCGGGTCCAAGGTCGGTTTCTTCAGCAGGGCCAAGACCACGGCCCGCTTCAGAGCACCCGGAACAATACCTGTCCTGAAGAAGCAGTTGATTATCTCACCCATAAAAGGGAGCCAAAAGGGCAGCAGATTTTTTAAGCAGCCCGGCAGGACATACATCTAAAGGAGAGGAGGATGGTTTCAAAGAGGCAATGACCTCAACCACCCGTGTAGCCGTAACCGATTGGAAGCCGGTCAATCCAGGGGCCATCTCTATGTGGCCAGGGGCCATCTCTATGTGGCCAGTGTCCTCCTGCACAGACTCTGGCCTGGAAATGTTGTCTCTAAGGGTCTGAACCTTAGAGACAAAGAAGTCAGCGAGCTCCTGGCACCAGTCCTGCGACTCCTTAGGAGCAGAGCTGGTAGCTTTGGGATGAGTTAGCTCCGAAGAGATTGTGAAAAGTTTGGCCGTGCTGTTGGCTGCCTTCCTAATTCGCTCCCGGAAGTAGGTCTTTTTAGCCTCTCTAATGGCCCTCTTATAGAGATAGAGGGCCACCAGATGCAGCTCTTTGTCAGCCTCCGGGAGGAACTTCCACCAACGTCTCTCCCTGGAACTAACCCACTTTTTGAGTAGCCTAAGCTCCCAGTTAAACCATTGCGGGCTCTTGCCTAGGGGATGGGGGTTAGATCTCATCCTACGGGGTGCTAACACATCAAGGACCCCTTCAACTCCTAGAAAATACTTCTCTACCTGGTCACCCAGCTCGAAAAAGGTTGTCTGGTTAATAAATGTAGCCACAAGGTTTCCAAATCTGTCTGTGTAGACTTTTGATAGATTTTTTGAGAAAACCTTGTGGCCAGAGCGATCTGGGATATGTGGAGGTTTCCCTTCCGAGAGGGCCAGACTAAAGGAAATAAACCTGTGGTCTGACCAGGTCAACT
Source organism: Aquarana catesbeiana (assembly GCF_042186555.1). Classification (NCBI taxonomy): domain Eukaryota; kingdom Metazoa; phylum Chordata; class Amphibia; order Anura; family Ranidae; genus Aquarana; species Aquarana catesbeiana. Next base: position 383,738,740 of record NC_133324.1, read on the forward strand.
CCTTAGGCAGCGCACAGGTTGCCGACAATCCGCTGAGCAGGAGCTAGTCCAACACATGACCAGCAGTATGGGTAGCCGCTGTCACTTGTTGCCTATACCCTAAGAGCAAACCGTGACCCTATAGGGATTATAGTGGGAAGGCGCCACCAACACCCAAAGACCAATTTTTCTGCACCTGTTTGACAGGTGCATATCATTGCAATTTTTTACAGCAAGGCCAATTCTTGCTGTCATCAAGAGTACCTCTATAGGGTTATGGTGGGAAGGTGCCCCTGACACCCAAAGAGTAATTTTTCTGCACCTGTTTAAAAGGTGCATATCATTGGAATTTTTTACAGCAAGGCCAATTCTTGCTTTCATCAAGAGTACCTCTGTGGGGTTACAGTGGGAAGGCGCCACCGACACCCAAAGACCAATTTTTCTGCACCTGTTTGACAGGTGCATATCATTGCAATTTTTTACAGCGAGGCCAATTCTTGCTTTCATCAAGATAACCCCTATAGAGTTACAATGGGAAGGCGCCACCGACACCCAAAAACCAAATTTTTCTCACCCGTTACTTCTATCCAAAGTCAAAGTGACACCAGAATGTATCCCAAAAATCTCTAATCTTGTTCCCAGTGCACTGCATTGTGGCCTCATCATACACACTGGCTCCCCAACTGTTGCTGAGCAAAATAAAGGCAGCTTGCAGGGAAAATGTCATTTGTTTGGCTTTATAAATGCAATTATTGCTGCAGCAGGTTCTAGACATGATACAGATCTGCCACTTTACAGGTAGACTAAGGGGAACCCCTAGACACTATATTGGAAGGAATTTTTCATTAAGCTTTCACTTTAAAAATCAAAAAATGACTGCTCATTTAAAAATGACATTTTTCACAAACTTTTTTTTTTTATTGATACATGTCCCCCAGGGCAGGACCCGGACCCCTATAACCATTGTATGCCCAATTACTTGCATATAAGTCTTCAAAATGGGCACTTTTGATTTTTGATGTTCGGGTCCATTGACTTTAATAGAGTTCGTTATTCGGGCCCAAACTTTCGCCGTGATCGAAAGTTCACCATCCCTAATAGTAGGTTTATTTTAACAGTGAGGGACAGAATAACAACAAAAATATCCAGAAAAATGCATTTCAAAAAAGTTACAAATCGATTTTCATTTTAATGAGTGAAATAAGTATTTTATCCCCTATCAATCAGCAAGATTTCTGGCTCCCAGGTGTCTTCTATACAGGTAACAAGCTGAGATTGGGAGAATGCTCTTAAAGGGAGTGCTCCTAAACCTCAGCTTGTTACCTGTATAAAATGCACCTATCCGCAGAAGCAATCAATCAATCAGAATCCAATCTCTCCACCGTGGCCAAGACCAAAGAGCTGTCCAAGGATGTCAGGGACAAGATTGTAGACCTACACAGTGCTGAAATGGGCTACAAGACCATCGCCAAGCAGCTTGGTGAGAGGGTGACAGCAGTTTTTGCAATTATTAGTAAATGGAAGAAACACATAATAACTGTCAATCTTCCTCAGTCTGGGGCTCCAAGCAAGATCTCATCATGTGGAGTTTCAATGATCATGAGAACGGTGAGGAATCAGCCCAGAACTACATGGGAGAATCTTGTCAATGATCTGAAGGCAGCTGGGATCATAGTCACCAAGAAAACAATTGGTAACACACTACACCGTGAAGGTCCTCAACAAGGTCCCCCAGCTTAAGAAAGCACATGTACAGGCCCGTCTGAAGTTTGCTAATGAACATCTGAATGATTCAGAGGAGAACTGGGTGAAAGTGTTGTGCTCTGATGAGACCAAAATTGAGCTCTTTGGCATCAACTCAACTTGCCGTGTTTGGAGGAGGAGGAATGCTGTCTATGACCCGAAGAACACCATCCTCACCGTGAAATTTGGAGGTGGAAACATGCTTTGGGGATGTTTTTCTGTTAGGGGGATAGGACAACTTCACCACATCAAAGGAACGATGGACAGGGCTTTGTACCGTCAAATCCTGGGTGAGAACCTCCTTCCCTCCACCAGAGCATTGAAAATGAGTCGTGGATGGGTATTCCAGCATGACAATAACCCAAGAAGAAGCACATGATGGCTCAAGAGGAAGCACATAAAGGTCCTGGAGTGGCCTAGCCAGTCTCCAAACCTTAATCCTATATAAAATATGTGGAGAGAGTTGAAGGTTCGAGTTACCAAATGCCAAAACCTTAAAGTGGAAGTAAACCCTCCTATCGTTTTTAGCCAAGGAAGCTGCCATCTTGGCCTCTGTTTAATCTACAACTGCCATGATACTGCACATGTGATCAGTTATGACACTAGCCATTGGATGGTTTGACAGTCTGGTTGAGAGCACAATCAATGGGAGGGTTACATTCCCGGCACATGCCAGAAATGTAACTTATTTGAAATGGTTAAATGGATGGGTTACTTCCGCTTTAACGACTTGGCGAGGATCTGCAAACCTCGTGGCCAACTACAAGAAACTTCTGACCTCTGTGATTGCCAACAAGGGTTTTGTCACCCAGTACTAAGTCATGTTTTGCGAAGGGGTCAAATACTTATTTCACTCATTAAAATGCAAATCAATTTATAACTTTTTTTTAATGCGTTTTTCTGGATATTTTTGTTGTTATTCTTTCTCTCACTGTTAAAATAAACCCACCATTAAAATGATAGACTGATCATTTTTTTGTCAGTGGGCAAACGTACAAAATCAGCAGGGGATCAAATACTTTTTTCGCTCACTGTAGGTGGATGCAGGGCTGTATATTAAGGTGACCAGATTTTCAAAATGAAATCCGGGGACATATATATATTTTTTTTTTATTGGCAAATGGTAAACTATTTTATAAGCATATTTTCCTCAAATGATATATACAGTGTATGAGGTATGTGTTTATGGAATGATTGTATGATATATGCATTATTTCTCACATTTCATCCATGAGATTAAAAAAAAAGAAAGCTACTTCTTACCACCGTCCAGAGCACTGTGTACATTACAGGCCTCCTTTCAGACCACCGTGTACATTACAGGTCTCCCCTCATACCACTGTCCATAGCACTGTGTACATTACAGGCCTCCTCTCAGACCACCGTCCAGAGCACTGTGTACATTACAGGCCTCCTCTCAGACCACCGTCCAAAGCACTGTGTAGCCCCCCAGTCTGCACCTTCAGGTGATGGACACTGGCACAAACTAAACAGAAAGTTGCCTCCCTATATAACCCCTCCCACACAGGGAGCACCTCAGTTTTGTAGCAAAGCAATATACGTATATCCCAAAGAGGGGAGGGATCTCTGTGTCCCGTGAAGTACTTCAAGAAAAGGATTTTACAGGTAAGCCGTTATAAAAATCCTATTTTCTTTATTGTACATTACGGGACACAGAGCACCATAGTAATTACTATGTGGGATGTCCCAAAGCAATGCTATCTGAGGGGAGGGAGATACAAACAATCAGGGCGCCATCAGACTTGAGGACCTATACTGCTGCCTGCAGCACACTGCGCCCAAAGGCGGCATCCTCATGACTTTTTTACATCCACCTGATAGAATCTAGTGAATGTGTGGACCAAAGATCAAGTTGCAACCTTGCAAGTCTGAGTCATGGAGGCTTTGGTGATGCATCGCCCATGAAGCACTTACCACTCTGGTAGAACGTGCTCTAACTCGAAAAGGCAGAATCCTCCTTTTTGAAACCATAAGCCTGACTAATAACCTGCCGAATCGACTCAAAAAAATACTAGATTTCGACGACGCCTGCCCCTTCCTGGGCCCTTCTGGCAGCACAAACAAAGCATCAGTCTTCCATATCTGAGCAGTTGCTTTTAGATAGACTTTAACCGCTCTCACTACATCGAGAGAGTGTAATAATCCTTCTTCTGCAGAACGGAGTTCTGGAAAAAAACGAAGTTAGGGAAACATCTTTGGTTTCTATTAAAACTAGATACTACTTTAGGTAAAAAGAAAGGATGGGCGAGGACGCAGCGCCGCCTTATCCTTAAGAATGATTAAGTATGACTCTTTACAAGAAAGACCAACTGAGACTCTGGCGCACCCTTGGGGCCAGATTCATTGGATAATCCAAAGGCTTAGGTCTTTCTGTTCCAAGCAGACAGAATAATGTATTGCACCAATCTTGAAACTGGACATAGGGACCTGCTTCGAATCAGGCTAGCAACTTCCCTAGCAACCTCATACAAAGGCGAATGAAAGAACCCTTCCTTGCTTTGACCACCTAGACCAGCTTCCTTATAGCATTGATTTTGCCTGGGGCAAAAATAATCCTTACTGATCGCAAGGATGATTTCTCTAGGCTGAGAATCCAGCCCAGGTGTTCCAGATAACTGACTGTACTGGACACCCTTGGTTTAACTCTGCCACGACAGACGACCTGCTGCCGTAGATCTAGGTATGCAATTACTGGTATACCCTGGCCTCTTAGTCTTGCTAGTACTGGGGCCAGAACTTTGTAAATACCCGGGGAGCGGTGGCTAACCCGAAGGGCAAAGCCATGAACTGAAAGTGGTGCTGTACCACAGCAAAAAGCAGAAATTTCTGATGAGCCGGGAAAATTGGCACATGTAGATATGCATCTTTGATGTCTAATGATGCTAGAACTTCTCCTCCCCGTAGGGGGATACGACTGACCGGATTGACTCCATGCGACAAGAGCGGATGTTTAGGAAGCGATTCAGATCTTTAAGATCTAAAATGGGTCTGACATCTCCAATTGGTTTTGGTACCGTAAAGAGATTTTGAATAAAACCACATACCCTGCTTCTTCTGAGGGGGTCTCTGTGATTACACCCAGAGACATCAATCCCTCCTCGGTCGTGAGCGTCCAGGCGCCTGGCCCGACATTCCCCTTCCCAAGGGGCGCCCAGGCTCGAGGCTTCCAAACCTCCTGATTCCCCTCTGCCCTTCCTGGGTAAGGGGCGGCGGGGCCCATGCAGTACCCGGCTCGGTCTGCGGGCCTCGAAGCAATCTAGCACCAGACATAAAGGCTTACTTTTCATAGGGTCTTTGGGGAGTAGCCTAGAGCTACCACAGAGATGATTGATCCATCAAGGATCTCTTCTTGCCAAGCCACTGAAAAATACCACAAAAGTCTTCCCCCTCCTTGATCGAGTGGAGGTGCCCCCTCATAAGGAGGTCTTGGGACTCTGTTTTGTAGGCCTCTACCCTCAGGCAGTTCCGTAGTTTTATGGAAATAAACACATAGGTAAATAGTTCCAAAAGAAAGCAAGTATATACATATAAAGTAATGTATGCAGCATGTATCAAAGCAATATGCCTCTATGAAAGCATGCGTTCATGGAAGCATGGTCCATACAAATATGCTTTTAGGCAAAATATGAAAAGTGCACGCTGTACAGTCGCATTCATGTAACACGTGCCATGGAACAAGCATCTTTGCAAAGTAAGCATGCGTTTATGAAACGTGTTATGCAACACGTATCTATGCAGACATGCTGTCAGAGGAATAACAGGAACCTTATATGCCAGTACTGGTGCTTTCCTTGCGCCTGCGCGGTGGAGCAGCGCAATGGCGCACGCAGGTGCGCGATTCAGCTGGCCGCAACGCGCGCATCGGCATAGGCGCGTACGCGCCTTAGACTGCATAACGTGAGATCCCCTGGCAGCCCTATAAAAGGCAGCTCTGCTCCTTGCCTCATTGCTGGTTTGTCTCTTCAGCTCTTGTGTTCCTGTTTCCAAGTTCTGTTATCTGTACCTGCCTGTTGTGACCCGGATTGCCTTGACCACCTCTGAACCTCTCCTGCACTTGACCTCGGCTTGCCAAACGGACTACTCTTCCTGCCTGATCCTGTGTTTGACCCCCGGCTACTCTAAGGACTTTGCTTCTGCCTGATTACCGTGTTTGACCCTCGGCCTGGACTTTCCCATTGCTTGATTCTCGTGCATGACCCCGGCTTGCTTAATGGACTTCTCTTTTACTGGATCACTGTGTTTGACCCCCGGCCTTCTCATCAGACCCTGTTCCAGTTACCTGTTCCGGATCAAGGTGTTTGAACCGCAGCCAGGATTCCCTGCTGACCAGTGTCCTAGTGCAACCTGCACGGTTCTTCTATCTGCCTGAAGATCTGCACCAAGCTTCTACTACTTCCTGGCGACCTGTGCCTCTGCGTGCCCGATACCTTCTGTGCCACCTCCAGGTGTATAGCGCACTCAGCTGCAAGGGGAGCCACTCTCAGCATCTCGGCCCTGGTGAGTACCTGACACGTGCATTTACTATGCGATCATGAGGAATCATGTATTTTTAAGTAAACATGTATTAACATGCCTCATTATGCAACCATGCATCTTTAGGTGATCATGCAACTTTTAGGCGATCATGCAACTTTTAGGCAATCAAGCCTCTCTGTGTGATCAAACATCCTTGTGCGATCAAGCATCCCTCTGCGCTCAAGCACCCTTGTGCTATCAAGCATCTTATGCGATCAAACATCCTTGTGCAATTTTAGCACTCTGTGCGATCAAGCATCTTGTGCAATCCAGCATCTTGTGCAATCAAGCATCTTGTGTGATCCAGTATCTTGTGCGATCAAGCATCTTGTGCGATCAGACACCCTTGTGCGATCAAGCACCTTTGTGCGATCAAGCATCTTATGTGATTATGTAAACACCGAGCATATCCATCCAAACATGCATTTTTATGATCATGTTATGCGATCACATGCTTTTAAGTGATCACTGCTGCTCCCTTTAAGGGCACGGTGTGGGGAAGGGAGATCTATCTTGTTTCTTTCCACTCTGGGAGGAGGATGTGATTAAGCAGCTAACCTCTATAGTAACCCAACCAAAGCTGAGGACAAACATCTTCAGTAACATAAACAGGGGCTGGAAGATTGGAACAGCTGCTGCAACTGAGAATCCCAACGGCTCACCCTGGCCATCCACCTCTACCTTGTCCGAGGAAGGTACTATGGAAGCATGACCAGGGTCCTCAGAGCCTGATGGGGATGCCTTTGGATCCTTTTGCGGGGGTTGAAACCACCCTTTTAGACAGAGGTAATAAAAGCCAAGCGCATCCACTGCTGAGCCTTAGTCCAGCAATAAATGCTGCTAATAATGCTCAGCCCGATGCTTGCGCAAAAAGTGTCATTCAGAATGCCTGTATACATCACCCATATGCCACCCAAGCCACTGCTGTGTCTCCTCCGTCAGTCAGATATTTTCCTGACTGAAGTTTCTTAAGGACTGAGCCGCCCTGCGCTGCCGTGTGAAGAAAACATGTAGATGCTATCTCACGTACCGGCCTTGCACCAAGCCACGCCCCTCATACCACCCGTGGAACGCCCCTAATAATTTAAAATGAGATTCCCGCGTGCTTGCAAAGCACCACTCTAGATGTGAGCAATGGCAGCAGCGGGCGGAGAGGCGGTGGGAAGGAAGCCTTCCAAGCCCAGGAGGAAAAAAACTCAGAGGGAGGAAGCCAGACCACCCGCTGCCTGAGCGCTGGTCTATGCAGGGGGGAAACAGAAGTAGCCGCTGCTGCCATGGGGAGACCCCAGCAATCCCCCGCCCTACATCCACAGTGGCTGCGACCATCCTGGGAGAGATCCCATGAGAGGTATACAAAGTTTCTTTTTTGTAGACACAAGGCGTATACAGAGAGGCATGGCTACTGTGAAGATGACCTTTAGGTAAGCTCACTACACCATCTAGTGGCGATTCTTAGGCATGACAAGAAAAACATATTTTGCTCAAAGAAGTATCCTTAAGTGAACCATGTTCCTTAGGACCTTCACTTACCTTATCCCCACCGCAGGATTCTGCTGAATAATCAGACAGACCCAATTTTCACCCATCATGGCGGGCTAAGTCAAAGACCGTCAGGGTTCCTTAAAAAAAGGGATTCCACTCCTCTAGACCTGTAAAGCACCCTGCCAGAAAGGCTTTGGTATTTTGATAAATAACCAAAGAACTGGGTCCCAGGGTCTAGCCCTCCAAAAGAGGCATTACAGGCAAAACCTAGTTTCTTCCGTGACGAGGCCCGGGTACCATTCACTTTGGCCTTTAAATGGCACTTTGAATGGATCCGGTTTGTTAGCTTGCTCGTCCAGCAAGCATTGCTCCAGTGGAGCTCTTCATAATACATCTTTAACCGTGACCAACACCTTAGATACTGGCAAAAAAATTTAGGTGCTCCCTGTGTGGGAGGGGTTATATGGGGAGGCAACTTCCTGTTTAGGGTGTGCCAGTGTCCATCACCTGAATGTGGCCTATAACCCATATACAGTCAGGTCCATAAATATTGGGACATCAACGCAATTCTAATCTTTTTGGCTCTATACACCATCACAATGGATTTGAAATGAAACGAACAAGATGTGCTTTAACTGCAGACTTTCAGCTTTAATTTGAGGGTATTTACATCCAAATCAGGTGAACGATGTAGGAATTACAACAGTTTGTATATGTGCCTCCCACTTTTTAAGGGACCAAAAGTAATGGGACAGATTAACAATCATCCATCAAAATTTCACTTTTTAATACTTGGTTGCAAACCCTTTGCAGTCAATTACAGCCTGAAGTCTGGAACGCATAGACATCACCAGACGCTGGGTTTCATCCCTGGTGATGCTCTGCCAGGCCTCTACTGCAACTGTCTTCAGTTCCTGCTTGTTTTTGGGGCATTTTCCCTTCAGTTTTGTCTTCAGCAAGTGAAATGCATGCTCAATTGGATTCAGGTCAGGTGATTGACTTGGCCATTGCATAACATTCCACTTCTTTCTCTTGAAAAAACTCTTTGGTTGCTTTCTCAGTATGCTTCGGGTCATTGTCCATCTGCACTGTGAAGTGCCATCCAATGAGTTCTGAAGCATTTTTCAGTTCCATTGGCAGCCATACATGCCCACGCCATGACACTACCACCACCATGCTTCACTGATGAGGTGGTATGCTTTGGATCACGAGCAGTTCCCTTCCTTCTCACCGGTGCGTTCTTTCTTTTTAAGGATGTTCCAAACAGTTGATTTGGCCACACCTAATGTTTTTGCTATCTGTCTGATGGGTTTGTTTTGTTTTTTAAGCCTAATGATGGCTTGGTTCACTGATAGTGACAGCTCTTTGGATCTCATATTGAGAGTTGACAGCAACAGATTTCAAATGCAAATAAGACACTTGAAATGAACTCTGGACCTTTTATCTGCTCGTTGTAAATGGGATAATGAGGGAATAACACATGCTTGGCCATGGAACAACTGAGCAGCCGATTGTCCCATTACGTTTGGTCCCTTAAAAAGTGGGAGGCACATATACAAACTGTTGTAATTCCTACACCGTTCACCTGATTTGGATGTAAATACCCTCAAATTAAAGCTGAAAGTCTGCAGTTAAAGCGCATCTTGTTTCATTTCATTTCAAATCCAATGTGGTGGTGTATAGAACCAAAAAGTTTAGAATTGTCTCGATGTCCCAATATTTATGGACCTGACTGTACAGTGGGGACGGAAAGTTATTCAGACTCCCTTAAAGTTTTCACTCTTTGCTTTATTGGAGCCATTTGCTAAAATCATTTAAGTTCATTTTTTTCCTCATTAATGTACACACAGCATCCCATATTGACAGAAAAACACAGAATTGTTGACATTTTTGCAGATTTATTAAAAAAGAAAAACTGAAATATCACATGGTCTTAAGTATTCAGACCCTTTGCTCAGTATTTAGTAGAAGCACCCTTTTGATCTTTTTTTTTTTTTTTTTTAATTCTTTATTTATAAATTTTTCAATACAAAACAAAAATAATTCAAAAATTATTAAAAGCCCATGAATTACAAAACATTATCATAGAGGAAAAATACAAAAATCACCCAACAATTTTATTACCCTCCCACCTCCTCTTCCCCCCCTCCCCACCCCCCCCCACCTGCAGGTGATTACAGCTGAACTAACCAGGTTCAATATCTCCTCTCTTATGCTGGCCATACACTATACAGAAAATCGGCTGAAAAATCGTTCATATAGACACTTCGTTCGTTTTTCGGCAAGTTAATGGGCACAAATCGATAATCGTTTGTGACGTTTTTGTGGAAAAAAAACGAACGGCAAGTTTGGAAAATTTCTGCCGAACGTACGATAAATTGCAAGTTTAATGCGTTCTTCGTCCGTGAAAAAACGAATGGTTGCTACTGCGCATGGTTGAAAAACATTTAACCCGGAAGGGAAATATTCGTGCCAAATACGTTTGCGTCAAAACGTCATGACAAATCGTCAACACCAACTATATAAAGGCCCGCACACACGATCGGACTTTTTGACAACAAACATGCAAATTAGCAGTTCTGGAGCAACATCTGACCATGTGTACGCTCCATCGGACAAACGTTTTCTGTTTTTATCGGACTTTTGTTGGCTGTGAACGGACAAACTTTCTGGCAACAAAACTCCGATCGTGTGTGCACAAAAAACCATCGGACTTTAGTCCAAAGTACAAACACGCATGCTCGGAAGCAAGGACCAGCACAAATTTTTAATGGCTTAATAATAAATCTGCTTTGCTGGTGATACTGACAGAGTACAGACAAACATATTTTACTTTGGATTTGTGTTCTAGTGATATCAATCCAAAAATGTTGTGTTTTTTTGGCCATTTTGGTTATTGTGCATTCACAACATAAATAAAATTACTAAATTGTTAGACATGTTCTCTGTCATCACAATTAAAAATTAGAAACAAAAAGAGCAAACGATACACAGAAAAAGAAAAAATATAGCTTATTAAATCTAACTCAAATCAAAAAATACAACCTGCTAAATTATTAGCCCCTAAACTCCCCAGACCACTGGCCTTGTTGTGGATCCTTGGGGCTGATTTTGCCACTGACCACCATGCTGCTCAGGTGGGTGGGCTTGCTGGGGTGGGTAGGTTTGTTGTGGAGGAGTGTTGTTCAAATCACACACATGATATTTAGTAGTTAGCTCTTGTTTCCTGGCCTTGCTGAAGAGCTGGATGATTAGACCCTCACATAGCTCCCTTTGATCTGCGTCAAGCTCACGGAGCTTACTAGCAGTAAAACAGCCAAACCCTTCAGCACTATCGGGTGCTGTGGTGATCACAGAAGTAGCCCTAGTTAAGAACTCAGCTGTGGCCTCATCCAGATGTTGGCTCTTCCTGGCCCTTTTTTTGGGAGGATGCAGGGGAGGGATTCTGCACTCAATTGTCGTCTGGCTGCTGGGCCCAGGTTCTTCTTGGCTCTAAAGTTCCTGTGTGTGTAAAACCAACATCATTTTAATTTTTGGACATCAATCACCAACAATTTTCAGGTCGTGACTTTTTAATTTGGAATGTGTCCAAATAGTAAAGACTATCATTCTGACTCCAGCATTTCTCATTCTTGTCCTAATCCTTTTTGACCACTACTGTCTATTGATATGGGACTCACTTTTTTAACACAACAAATTACTATGCATTCAGGGGCGTAACTACCATCATAGTGACCCATGCGGGCGCTATGGGGCCCGCAGCCGAGTGGGGCCCAGTGAGAATAAGAGCACCGCCGGCACAGTCTCCCAGCCAGCGGAAGAGAGAGGAGAGGAAGAGGCGAGCTGTCCGTATCAGCAGAGAGCTGAATTGCCCGATGTAAGAGCTTTCATTAGAACTTCCAGTGTTCCCGGGGCTCACGTCACATAGCTCCACCTTTTGGCCCGGTGCCTTTGATAGAACGCCGATCCAATGCGGGACATGTGACGTCATCAAAGGCGTCGGGCCAAGAGGTGGGGCTATGTGATGAGCCCCGGGAAGACGGGAAATTCAAATGAAAGCTATTACAGCGGGCAATCCCGCTCTCTGCTGATCCGGGTGGCTTGCCTCTTCCTCTGCATAGGTGGGGCTGTATGGTGCACAGGCAGACCAGGCTGTATTGGGCACAGGTCACGCTGTATGGGGCACAGGTCACGCTGTATGGGGCACAGGTCACGCTGTATGGGGCACAGGTCACGCTGCATTGACACTAGGGCAGCTGTGGGGGGGGGGCTGTTTGCAGGGAGCCCCATACAAAATTTTGCTATGGGGCCCTGCTATTTCTAGTTACGCCCCTGTATGCATTACTACCATCTAATTAAATCATTTATATTTTTAGGCACGCTTTTAAACAATGCTATATCTGGGTCAAGCTGAGCTCCTCCTCCTCTTCATCCTGTGTAGGATCAGGCTCAGTTTGATCCCACAAAAAATGGAGGCTGTTCAAATACCACAGCTTGGGAACATAGACATCTTCAGCTGCTGCTCTTTATTTTTTGGATTCGTCAATCTTCTTGCGTTCCCTGTTATACATACTTCTGAGGCCCACAATTTTGGTCTTTAGCAAATTGTAGGTTGCTCTGGGGTACACAGTCTTCGGAAATTGCACCAGTTTATAAATTGCTGCCATCCTCTTGGCTTTATTGCAATAATCTTTATCTTTTACTTGCCACAGACACGTGAGCTCTCTGTATTGTTCGAGAAACTGGCAAAGAAATTCATGTTAATTCAAAGCTGACTTCATAATTTTGGTGACAAGTATCAGATGTCTTCAAAACAGAACACAAGACAAACCATAATGGGTGGCGTATAGCTCATAATCTGGTCACAATATAGGCCTTTATTTAAGCAGTAGGGATGGGCTGTATGTTGGGGTCGAACATGAGTTTGACTTGAACATTGGCTGTTCGCCGAATAGCAAACCGTTTATGTTTTTTTTGTCAAATTTGAAAACCTATAAAAGTCTATGGTAGAATTCAAAAGTGATAATTTTAATAGATAATATGCAAGCTAATTGCTATTAGGGATGAGCCAAACACACCCCTGTTCGTTTCGCCCCAGAACATTTGAACAGGCAAAAAATTGGTTGTTAAAGTCTATGGGACTTGAACATGAATAATCAAAAGTGCTAATTTTAAAGGCTTATATTCATGGTATTGTCATAAAAAGTGTTTGGTGACCCAGGTCCGGCCCCAGGGGACATGTATCAATGCACAAAAAAGTTTACAAAACGGCCATTTTTTCCTGAACAGTGATTTTAATAATGAATAAAGTCAAACACTAAAAGTGTAATATTCCTTTAAATTTCGTACCTAGGGGGGTGTCTATAGTATGCCTGTAAAGGGGCGCATGTTTCCCGTGTTTAAAACAGTCCGACAGCAAAATGACATTTCAAATGCAAAAAAAGTAATTAAAAAGTACGAACGGTAGCGACACAATTTAGAAACAAACCTTCTTTTCGCGGGTACTCTTGGATTGCGTTTGTCTCGCACCCAAACAGAATGTAATCTTACATCACACGCTGGTTCAATTGATATACACTACCTATGCGTGAAAACTCTGCTCTCCGAACGGCATGACGCATTCGTTCGTACCGCGTGTTAACTTGACATAGACGGCGCATGCCTGAAACTCCGCCCCTGACGTTCTTTTTCTATAATATTCCCCGCCCCTTTTCTCTTCGGTGCGCAGTGAGGAGCAACATGGCGGAGACACATGTGTCAGCATCTAGTGGGGAGGAAAGGCCAGAGGCCCAAATCACAGGATCCAGGAGGAGATGTAAGGCCACCAACATGGCCTTTGCAGAAATGGTGGAGATTTTGACTCGTGAAGATTATGATGGGAAACATGGCCCATATGCCCATCCTAACTTTGTAAAAGACAAAATATTGTCTCATGTGGTGAAGGCTCTGGAGCGGAAGTTTGGGGTACGCAGAAAGAAGGACCAACTGAGGAAGCGCTGGTCTGACCTGAAAAACAGGGAGCCGGATCAGTACCTGAAAATAAAGAAGGAACTTCGAAAAAGTAAGTACTTGTCGTGTGTCCCAGTTATGATTATTCACTTGCCTGCTGCTCCATGTGCTTTTCTTTACTGTTATACTGAATGTTCGTAGGTGGGAAATAACGTTCGTGGGTAGGAAATAACGTTCGCAAGGACCAACAGTGATCGTTTGCCAATAAATACGATCTTTTTAGCTGATATAGGCTTATGACTGTTTTGGTCATGATCATTTATGTGATTGAACGAATTTTAAAGACATTGTTGTCTAGATGTCTTAGAAATTTTAATTAATTGCTAAATAGATTCAGTGGAATGTAAGGAGAGGACACTCAGCAGCTGTTTACACATCTGGACTCAGGAGCACTAGTGTGGGACACCAGAGAAACTTGGCCAAAAAAGGTAAGTATTGCATTTTGGGTAAAAGGTATTTTTAATCATGTCTTCAACTTGGTTCTCTACCTAAACAGACAACTGTACACCACTTAAAAGCAATGTTTCATATTCCTATTTCTGGCCATAAATATCTGTGTGCTAAGTATACCTTTTTTTAATTTCTCATAATAATAATAAAAGACGCAGACAACAGGGTCAACAGGACCCCCAACCTCGCCGGGACCCCCAACCTCAATACGAACCCAGCAACAGCGTCACAGAGGATGTTGAGGAAAGAGAGGTGGGGGAGATGGGAGTGTGTACCTCACCAGGTGAGTGTCTGACACCCCAGCTTCAGGTAATCTATGTATGCCTGCATATTTCTAAATACATGTTTTTTATCACATTTTTAGGTGATGTTCTGGTTGTGGAAGAACAAGCAGACCATTTCACGATGGACAGCGCCCAAAGGCTCATTGGCCAGATCATGTTGTGGAACGGCGAAATCGATGCCATGCGGAATCGCCTGGACAGAATGCAGCAGGAAATGAAGAACATGATAGATGTTTTGGGTAGAATCTAAACCCTTTTGACGTCCAAAAACATTTATCATGTTCTTCATTTCCTGCTGCATGATTATGTCCACATTAAAATTTGGATATGTTGAACTTTGTAAGTTCCCTCTGTTATGTTTGTAAACATGTTTGTTTATTTTTGAAAGCCAAAAACAAAAAATTACAGATATATTTTCTTTGTAAAAAAAAAATTTTTTTTTTTAAAATAAAAATTAGATATATTGCTTTTAAAAAATAAAAATTAGATATATTGCTTTAAAAAAAACATATATATTTTATTTTAAAAATTAAAAATGTAAAAAAATTTTAAAATTATATATATTGCTTAAAAAACAAAAAAAAATAAAAAAAAAAATTAAAAATTAGATATATTGCTTTAAAAAAAAACATATATATTTTATTTTAAAAATTAAAAATATAAAAAAAATTTTAAATTATATATATTGCTTAAAAAACAAAAAAAAATTTATAACAACTAAAAAAAGTGTGATATTTGCATATTTTTTACAAGTTGAACTTTGTAAGTTCCAGTTCGTTATACAAGTTCTGTTTTCGAACATGCCTGTTTGTGAAACTAAAAAAACGCACATGAATGTGCACAGATAAAAACATTTTGGAACAAAAACAATGTGTGGTTTCTTATTTCAATGCTCAATACCAGTATATTTGTTAAGTTGGTGTGGTTACATTGACAATGTACTCTAAAATGTGTGTAGCCGAGACACAGCACAATATAATAGTTAGCTCAAAGCGAGATTGTCACCTCATGTTGCACATCAGGTTGGTTTGCACTAGTGGCAAAAATGACAAAGATCAAGGCTATTTGCAAAGCTAGTAAACAGACAACAGTAGTTCAAAGAAAATATTATTTTATTAATAAGTCAAATAATTAATCAGCAAGTAAAAAAGTAGTCCATATATTGTTCACGGACAAGACGGGCATTCTGGGAGCCCAAACCAGCACATGCACTTTCCAGAGCTGGCATCACAGCCTATTCAGCTGGTCGGGAAAAAGGCTCATCACTTTTCCCTGAGGCAATGTAGCCTCATCTGCCACAAAGACAAAATTTAGTCCCTCAATATTGTCCTGAGCATTTTGAAAAATGAAGGTCCCTTTTTGTATGCGATCCTAAAATTCGGTACGCATCATCACACCTCCGTCAGAGTGGCATCCATTCATCCCAACATCCAAAAAAGGATAAGTTGTAATTATATGCTCCCTCACCCCCTCTGGTGGCACATTCAAAAACTTTTAGGGGGGGGAGTTGAATGGGTAGCTGTTTTTGACAAGTAAACCTCTACACTTCCATGGGAGATAAATGCATTAAAAATTAAGTTTTATTTTGCCTGACCATCCATCTTTAGAAGATTGTCAGGCCATTGGACAGGTAAGAAGTGGCCAAATCCACAAATAAGAATGCACATTGTTCAAATCTATACACATTTTGACATACATCGGACAAAATAATGACAATGTTTGTTAATTATGATTATTCGTTATGATAAAGTTATAAACCCAGGAAGTCAGCACAGCACAGGGATAGTGGGAGCCCCTCATAATGCTAAATTCATCATAACAAACATATCATTTGGACCTTTTAAAGGTAATCTTGCAGGCCCTTGCACTACATGCTTTTGAGAATTTATGCAGCAATCATAACGAAAAAAATAAGGTATACTATGTATGTGTTTATCAAAATCAGCAGATAGAGTAGTTCTATCGGTTGACTCTTTTTATTTTTTTTGGGGGGGGGGAATAAGTGTTTGCACAACCAAAAAGGGACTCTTGCACTCTGCATGAATTTAAAGGACAGGAATAAGATTGGGACACATTTTAGGGGGTGTTTGTGGTAAACCTAAAAATGAAGCATAAAAAAATACAGTGTTAAGTTACTAGGCTAGGTGTGTATGGGCCCAGGGTAGCATGCTGGGGAGGTTAGTGAAGGAAAATATGCATGTAGGCCACCAAAAAGGTTACAGCATGCATGAGGACAAAGAGGACATTCATTCACAGCATATTACAAAAATGGGAAGGATGGAATACAAAATTTAGAAAATACTTTATAAAAACATGAAGGTGATTGTAAATCCAAAAAATTACACTAATATAATCCTTCTGCAGGACTTGGATAATAGCACTACATGTCTCAGGAATAATCACTCCCAGAGCCTGGGGAGAGATACAAGTGGTAAACTTGATATCCTGGGGACTCCTCCCTGTCGCCAAATAACGTAAGGTAGCTATGAGCTTTTGCTCTGCTGGAATAGCAGCCCTCATGCAGGTGTCCTGCTTCATGATATAGGGGGACAGCAAGGACAATAGTTGCTGAAAGCAGGAGTCCGTCATCCGGAGATAATTCCGATAATCATTTGGATTATTCTCCTGCAGCTCACGCAGCAAGGGCATATGGCTAAATTGGTCACGATTAAGTAGCCAAGTTTTGGCCCAAATAATCCTCATCCTACTACTCTGACTATTCCTGGACCGGGCTAGAGTCACAGCAAGAACTCCAAGCCCATAAACAACACGCTCTCTCCTAGGATTGCGTAACATGGCTGGTTGTCCTACAAACGGTCGGAAACGCAAAGTAACGCATGGAACTGGAAACCACGAATCTGCACTGACCAAACGTCTAATAATTAGAAATTAGCAGAGGGAGCCCGAAGCGTGACGGCAAAGAATTTAATGTCTTCTTTGGAAGTGTCATCAGTACGTTGTAACGTCACTACATTCGTATTTGTTGCCTAAAGGTCAGATTGTCTGTATGCAATACAAGTTCAGAGACAAGGCCCTTTTTCAAAAAAAGCCACAGGAAAGTTTGTACAAGGTCCGATCGTGTGTATGGGGCTTAACACACACCGAACAGAATGTTGTCTTGTTCGATACCACTGACCAGACAAAGGATTACACCGGCCAATACACAGAAGATTTGTAATAACTGAAACTAAGCAGACCAGTACAATAGTTCTAGGGTATTAATTGTTAGGTGTAGTTTGGCAACTGAACAATGATGCATTTTTTATTATTACAGGGCAATGGTGGACAAATTTACGTCACCACATTTCCTGCCACAATTCATTGAAAAGTACAGAGACCTTAAATGTCTATGGAAAGTGCGCTCCAAAGACTACTCAGATCGTCAAAAATGTAAAGAAGCGTATACTAAATTAGTGGAACTATGCACTGTTGTGTATGCAAAAGCAGATATATCCTATGTGACCAAAAAAATAGCAAATCTGCGTACGATCTTCAAAAAAGAATTGAATAAAATTAATGAATCAAAAAGATCTGGTGCAGGTGCAGATGAAGTATATGTGCCACGCCTGTAGTATTTTGAGAGTCTACGTTTTCTGACTGACCAGGAGGAAGCACGACCCTCTGTGTCAAGTTTAGACAGTATCAGTGGAAATATTTCAGGAGATGAAGAAGATGGAACATTTGAGGAAATGGCAGACAGTCAGGTAAAGTCATCATATTATGTTTTATTATACACTTTTATATGTACATATCAGAAAATCAAAATTGAAAAGAATACATACAAAATTCAAAGCACATGTACCTTGGTACATTTTTTTCTTTAAACAAAAATATTACATGACACCTGTATTTAGTAATGAAATAAGAGATAAATGCAGCTACTCAAATTTACATATCATTTAGATATTGTTTTGCCAATCTACTGCTCCAGGACCCAGAAAATATTGCATATAATCCATGCGATTCTGATGAGCGACTTGACTTGAGAGACGTGGTGGGGCACGGCCTAGGTTTATTAACCCTTCTGTATCATTACGCCACTCACCAGGCGTTACATCCCCAGATAGAGTATCTTCCCGGTCCACCAGGGATTGTGGCATGTAGGTGGAGCTAGTACGCCTTAAGAAATTATGCAACACACAGCAACAATGGACTATTGTGTCAATTTTTGGGGGGGCTACATTTATTGCTGTATGGAAAATATGAAAGCGGTTGGCCATAATACCAACTCGTCTAGCACGAGATAACCTGTAATTAAAAATTTTTTGCTCAGGTGTAAGGTTTTTAAGGGAAAATGGTTTCAAAACATGGTCAGATAACGTAAACGCGTCATCTGCAACAAATGTGAAGTTTAGTCCTTCAACTGTGTCCTCTTGGGATGGTAGATGTAGAAGTCCATTTTTTAACCGATGGAAAAAAGTGGTTTTCTCAATTATTCCCCCATCAGAATTTCATCCATTTTTGGCAATGTCCACAAAGATAAATTCATACTTGGCATTCACGATTGCCATTAGGACAATGCTAAAGTAGCCTTTATAATTATAGTAGAAAGAGCCAGATTTTGCTGGGGGCATTATGCGAACATGCTTGCCGTCTATGGCACCACCACAGTTGGGAAAATTCCAATAGTCGTGAAATTGTTTGGCAGTTGCTTTCCATTCCTCCACAGATGCCGGCAGCTGTGCAAAGGTAAAAATATATGTTAAACAAATATTTAAGGCTTAATTCTCAAAAAATTATAACAATTGGCTTTATTATACAGGATCTATTTGGCAGTGAAACACAAACTGTCACATCACCACCAGTAAGCATGACCAAAAAGAGAAAGACAAGGCAAGATTCAACAGGCAACTTTCTACTACAAGCATCTGCAGCGTTAAATCAGAAGAGGGATGAATGTGATGACCTGGGTGCATTTGCAGCAAAGAAAATGCGCAGGATGTCAGAAGACCAAAAACAATTACTGGAACCATTACTCATTCAACTTCTTAATAAAGGGTTAAGGGGGGAGCTGACCACAAATACACACTTAGCTGAGCACAAAACCACACACCCACAATCTTTGCAAGTACCTCAACAAATGCATCAGTGGCACGTACCATTCACATAGCAGGATCGTCAACAAAGCAATGGGGACATGATTATCAGTACACATCTTTGTGAATCACATACATTTGGTTTAAAATATGTTATGTTTGTCAGTTTGACATGTTATGAACTAGTTTGAGTTTACTGATATGTTTAGAGCTTCTAAAATCAAAGTTAAACAAAGCAAGCTGTACAGTGTTTGAGAGTTAAAAATAAAAGCACTGTGTCATTACCTTTAGGTATTTGTCTTGCATGATCCTTATGATGGCCTGGCAGGTCTCAGGTATGATGCGGCCAAGTGACTGGGCAGAGATTCCAGTAGTGAATTTTAAGTCTTCAAAACTTCTGCCAGTTGCCAGAAAGCGAAGTGTTGCTACCAGTCTCTGCTCTGCTGGGATGCTTGGTCTTAAGACTGTGTCCTTTTTGGTTATAAGGGGTGACACTTTACTCAGTAACAGCTGAAAGGACTCATCAGGCATCCTCAGATAGTTCCGATAGTCATCTGGATTGTTTTCCTTCAGCTCTCGAACCAATCTCATATGAGAGAAGTCATCACGGTTCTTCAGCCACTCTTTACTCCATAACCTTCGCCTTTTGCTTCTGGGTTCCTCTGCTTGCTGTATAGCCATCACTCCAAGCATGACTATGGAAATGGTCCTCCCATCCACATCCATATTGTAGGTGGTGCAATAGACTATGCACAGGGTTCGTTCCGACGTACGTACGAACGTATGTTGCTCCTCTGTGCATATACGTCAAACACAGGAAGCCACAGTGCAGAGGTCAAACACATTTTGACACTTCCTTTTATATATGCAAAAAACTAACGAAAAAACGATACATTGCTGTTCATAAACGATTTAACGTTTGAAAATCTTTACTTACCTGATGGCGTGATCGTTTGCGGTCACTACCGAACGTTCGTTTTTCGAAAATGGGTTCGGCCGATTTTCTGTATAGTGTATGGCCAGCATTACTTTACCAGTTCCCGAACTTGAGGATTTAACTAGTGATCTCCACTAGATAAGACCATGATCTCTTGAAGTTCCTCCACCCTGCCCATTTGTCTACACCATCTGTACCCTCCTCTGTCTCATCTCCTGGGTAATCCTTATATTCAATATTATTATATTATCAATTATTATTATATTATTTTTTTTTTTTTTTTTTTTTTTTTTTTTTTTTTTTTTTTTGTGGTTGGACTGGATGGACTTGTGTCTTTTTTCAACCTGACTAACTATGTACTATGTACAGAATATTATATATTTCATTAATGCGAAAGAGCCAGTCCCGTGGGCTTGGGCACTCTGGCCGCAACCATGACCTTGTTATCTGTTTCTTTGCTACATCTAACAATATTGGAACAAGTGATGATTGATACTGCTTAATCGGCTTATTAGTTCCATGGAATAAACAAATCCACTGATCTTCTACTAATGATTCCTTAGTTATTTTATTTATTAATAGTAAAATTTTCTTCCAATAAACTTTAATAACCGGACAATCCCACCATATGTGTGCCATTGTTCCCAGATTTGAGCACCCCCTCCAGCATCTGTCCAGGGTATCTGGATATAGCTTACTAAGTCTGTCTGGCGTGGCATACCATCATGCTAAACATTTAAAGTTGGTCTCCGACCTCATAGTATCGGCCGAAGAACCGCGTACCATTTTCAAAATCCTCTCCACTGTGAATAAGCTACAATGTGACCCCAACTCCCTTTCCCATTTTTTAATATATGAAGGTACATCCAGTTCTTCCCAAGCAGAAAGAATTTTATAGAGGCGAGAAATAACATTGCCTGATCTGCCTCTCCCACATAACAGCTCAAGTGGCCTGTATTCGTCCTCTCCTCTGATTGGCTTTGGGAGTTTCTCAATAAAGAGCGACAACTGCATGTACCTCCAAGCGTTTACCACCATAAGGACTGTCTCTGCTTTCAATTCCCGATAGGGGCGTAATTTCCCCTCTTTAATGATATCTTTCAATTGCATGCTGCTATTCTTTATCCAATTCCCTCCCACCTCCCCCATCCCTGGTTCAAAAAATGTATTATCCTTGATATAAATCAGGGGTGAGTTATAACTCCAGTTATTACGTGTATGTACCTGATCCCATAATTTAAGCGTGTTTCTTGTGAGTGATGCTGTATAAGTGCTAAGTGTCCTAAATTTTGACAGGTTCCAAATTATGTGACCCAGATCAGCGCTACTTAAACTATGTTCAATATTCACCCACCTCCTATCTGAAACCTCCTTTGACCATTCAACCACCCGTGACAAGACTACTGCAGTGTAATATCTATTGAGGTCTGGGAGAGCTAGACCTCCTTTTTTTTTTCCCCTAATCAAAACTGAGTGAGCTATTCGTGGCTTTTTGCCACGCCAGAGGAACCTCGACACCAATCCTCATAAAGCGCTAAAAAAATAACGTGGGAGGGGAATTGGCAACATCTGAAATTTATATGTTATTTTGGGGATTAACAGCATTTTTGCTGCATTTTTGCTGCATTTTTGCGACCAAACCACGAAAGGGGCAGCAGCGACAACCTGCTTATTTCCTGTCTAATTTCATCTAGCATGGGGATATAATTAATCCGATACAACTTTTTCAATGAGTCGGCCAGTTTAATTCCTAAATAATTTATTTCCTTCCTCCAAGGGAAGGAAAAAGATTTTGACAGACTCTCTGCTTCTTTTTTCCCCACATTAATATTAAGAACCTCTGATTTGCTCGGATTTATTTTGAAGCCAGAGATATCTCCATACCTCTTCAATATCCCAAGCAAATTAGGGATTGTAATCCTGGGGTTCGTTATAAAAAAAAATCACATAGTCGGCGAATGCCGCTAATTTATGTTCATCTTGTCCTACCGTCACCCCTCTGCAATCTGTATTCTTTCTTATGGTCGCCAAAAGTGGTTCCAGGGACAAAATAAACAGTAATGGAGACAGGGGACATCCCTGCCTCATGCCGTTCTCCATCCTAGTTCAATCTTATTTTATTGAAAGAAGCATACAAGAAAATGTACTTCACATATACATCATTGATAGTATTAGTGTTGATGACAATAAATCCAGTGTATTCACAGGATACATAGTGTAGTACGTTATGTGTGCAGATAACAAGGAAAAAACATTGTTTTAAACAACATATTGAGACATAACAAGGATAACCAAAGAGCCCTCACCATATACGGGAGGGGATTACATGTAAACTTAATGTGTTTTTACAATCAAACTTATTCCAGGAACCTGTTATGCTGTACAGCATTAGCTTGTGTGGGTTGTATTCTGCATCTGGATTTTAAGGAGTACATTGATATGAAGAGGAGAAGGATTAGGGGGAAAGTAGAGAAACAGAAAGGTTAGGAACAGGAGTCGCTCCAGCATGGTCATGAGGCGGTACCATCCAGGTTGCCCTCTGCCCAGGGGATGAAGTCCGATGAGTATCGGAACATGGACCACGAAGTCCACGTAAGAGAGAACTGGTTGTCTTTATTAGATTCCTCAGCCAACAGACGTTCAAGGTCTCTGATGCGGTCCACCTCAATAGCCCACTCCCCCAGCTAAGGTACAGTTCTTGACTTCCAATATCTTGGGATCACCATTCTCGCTGCGGCCAAGAAATGGCGTAATACATCTTTTTTAATGGACTTGAGCATGGACAAAAGAGCTATCTCAGGTGAAGGAGAGAGAGCAGTCGCCATCAGCTTGCAGTATAGTAGGAAGATCTGTTGCCAGAATTTCTGTATGGGTGGGCATTCCCACCAAATGTGGAGCATGGTGCCCCTGGAGTTTAAATATCGCCAACAAGTATCTGGGTTTGTCAAATTGAAGTGATGTATTGTCGAAGGGCATCTATACCACCTCGTCACCAGTTTAAACCCCTTTTCTTGAGTTTTAGTGGCTAGGGAGAGCTTGTGTGTTAAGATAAAGCATTTTTGCCAGTCAATGGGGGAGATGGAGTGTTGGAGATCTTTTTCCCAAGCCTTCGTGTAGGGTGGGAGATCAGGGTGAAAAGCATTCAACAAAAGGGAATAAAGCTGTGATACCACGTGCATTGGAGGATTGGTTTGGAGGAACATATCTTCAAATCCTGTGGGTTCAGCTAGAATATCTGGTATTGATTGGAAGGTTTGGATATAGGAAGTCAATTGTTCTTTCTGAAGCCATTGCATAGGGTATCTAGAAAGCGATTAGGGGGAAGTATCTGGCATTAGAGTGGGGTCTGTACGGAGAACCTGAGAAAGCCTCCTATGGTCTTCTTTCCTCCAAGGTCCAAAGCTTGTCACGTGCATAGCCTGTGGGAAGGCTGGGGTCCCAAATAGGGGGGTCATAGGCCCCGAAGGATTGGATATGTTACCTCCAGAGTTTAAGCGATCCCAAATTTGGATCGTTTGGCGGGTGAGGTCACAGAGGGGGAGTGAACCCCTACGAATTGCGGGTGTGGTCCATGGAAGAGCTGAGAGATCAATGGAGTTCATATGGCTTTCCAAGTGAACCCAGAGCTTAGTCGTATGGTCATGGAACCAGTCCAATATGCGAGTAAGTATCGCTGCCTTATGGTACAATGAAGCGTCCGGGGCTCCAGCCCCCCTCTCGCTTTCGGAAGAGATAACGTTCTGTATCTAATTCTAGGACGGGCTGAATTCCAAATAAATTTTAATTTTTTCGAAAATAGGAGTTAGGTATGTATATAGGGATTGTCTGAAATAGGTACAAAAACCGGGGAAGGACATCCATTTTCAAGGTGTTCACCCTACCAAGCCAGGAGAGCCGTTTAAATGTGTAATTAGACAGATCGGCTTGAGTTCTGAGAAGCAAGGGGGTAAAGTTCTTGGAAAAGAGTTGGGATGCATCCTCCGGTATCTGAATACCAAGGTATCGGATGGAGGTGGATCCCGTTTTAAAGGAAAAGGCAGTAGAAAGTCTGCGTAGGTCCGACTTTGTCAGAGAAATATTGAGAATTTCCGATTTATTGTAGTTTACCTTAAAGTTACTGACTTCCCCAAATCTCTGGAACTCCTGCATCACCGAGGTTAAAGACAAGTGTGGACGTGTCACAAATAGAAGCAGGTCATCTGCAAACAGAGCAAGTTTAGTTTGAGTGGGTCCGACTGTTATTCCGTGTACAGAGGGATTGTTTCGCAAAGCAATGGCTAAATGTTCCATGGTGAGGACATACAGGAGGGGAGACAAGGGGCATCCTTGTCGTGTCCCGTTAGAGATAGAGAATACCGACGACAAAGAACCGTTCAGTCTTATCCTAGCGGATGGAGAGGAGTAGAGGGACATTATCCTTGAGATCATGTGGGCTCCCAGTCCTATTTGTTGTAGAGATAGCCGAAGGAATTGCCAATCTACTCGGTCGAATGCCTTTTGCGCATCGACTGTTAAGTGGCATAAAGGAATATCGTGGGTTCGGGCATAGTTGGATAAAAGAAGGGTTTTCAGGGTGTTATCCCTTGCTTCTCAGCCACTCACAAATCCTACTTGATCCAAGTGGATCAAACTGGGCAACAATGGTTGTAACCTGTTGGCTAACACTTTAGCGAAGATCTTCAAATCCACCCCAATCAAGGATATTGGCCTATAATTTGTACATAAAGTCGGGTCCTTCTCTGGTTTTGGAATAAGGGAAATATGAGCCTCAAGTGTTTGTGGGGGAAACACTGAGCCCTCTGATACAGAATTGAATACTTTAGTGAGGAAAGGAATAAGAAGGGGAGCAAATAATTTATAAAACTTTGGGGTAAAGCCGTCTGGCCCTGGGCTCTTGCCAGTTGGTGTACTCGCAATGGCTTTCGCAACTTCATCTGCTGTTATAGATGTTTCATGTTCGGTAATGGTGTCCTCATCCAAAGTGGGGAGCGCAGTTTCCCTGATATATGAGGACTTGTGCTCCTCTGTAGTAGAGGGGGAGTCTGACGATTGGGCCGCAGGTATATTGTATAGGGATTGATAAAAATCCCTGAACGTCTGCGCAATCTTAGAAGGTGAGGAGATTAATTCTCCATGCGGTCCTTGGATATGGGAGATGAAAGTAGAGGATTTTTTTGGGTGTAGGGAGCGAGCCAGTGACCTGCCACATTTGTCTTGGAATTTATATTGATGGAAAGCGAGTTTGTCCGCAAATGTACGTGCAGATGTCTCATATAGACCTCTGAGATGTAATCGGGCATTGGAAACCTCAGTGAGCGTTTCGGTAGTTGGGGAACGCTTATGGTCAGTTTCCAGGTTTCGGAGCTTCTGGATTGAATCCACTATAGCGGCTGAGCGTTCCTTTTTCAGACGAGATCCTAATTGAATAAAGGTTCCACGTAATATTGCTTTCAGTGCCTCCCATTGGATGGAGAACGACGTGGTATCTTGTGCGTGGTCCCCAAAAAAGTTAGAGATTGTTTCCGAGATACGTGTAATATAGTCCGAATTAGCTAGCAATGAATCATTCAAGTGCCATGTCCACTCCCTGATAGGTGAAGAGGGGAGCGAGAATGTCAAGTATATAGGGGAGTGGTCTGACCAGATCATAGAATCTATTTCACACTCAGGAGACCAGTCTAGGCAGCTGTGGTCACCCAATAGATAGTCTATGCGACTATAGGTCTGATGTATCTGAGAAAAATGTGTGTAGTTACGAGTTTTAGGGTACAGTACCCTCCAAACGTCTACAAGGCGTAAGTTGTATAGTGTGCGTTTCAGGGCCCTCAATTTGGGGAATGAGATACGTGACCTTGAAGTGGAGGAATCTAGTGTTGGCTCCAGGGGGGTATTAAAATCTCCACCGAGGATGAGCTTGCCCTCCATGAATTCAGATAGGATCTTCAGATACTGCAAAGCCGATGGAACTTGGTTAACATTTGGCAAATATATGTTGGCTATCGTAAATTTAACTCCCCACAGCAAAAATTTTACAAAGACGTACCTTCCCTGAGGGTCGGAGAGATGATCAAGCAATTCAATGGGGAGGCTTTTGTGAAAAGCTACAGATACCCCCTTAGTTTTCTGGGATGGATTAGTACTATGGATCCATCTGTTAAAATATCTGTTAGAGCAAGGGGTGGAGGCTGATTGAAAGTGCGTCTCCTGCAAGAGGAGTATATTAACTTGGCATTTATGCATTTGATATAGAATTTGTCCACGTTTAGAGGCAACATTGAGTCCATTTACATTGTATGAACACAATTTTAGTCGAGGGTGAGACAATACCGTATAGGCCATGGTGGAGCGAGGAAATAGGAAAAAATTTGAAAGTCTAGAAAAAGAGGGGGAAGCGGGTGGGGGAAATACGGAAAAGAGAAGATAGTTACAAAAGGGGAAGAGGAATGGAGAATGGCTAGTTAGAGGACACCTGGGAAAGGTGTCTCAAAACAAAATCTAACGTGTTCGCAGCAGCAAAACACTCACGTGCTAGGCACGGGGAGGGAGGTCAGATTAGAGAGGTCTGAGTTGTGAACCCGACAACATAGCAGGCATGTATAACGTATATGTATCACACCCGTCTATCATAGTATATTGAATACTTAATATTTTAGGTTATAGAAGAACATGGCATATATCCAATCAGTGTTTGAAAAAACACTTGAACACCCATAATCAGTCAGCTGTCATCACAAACAATAGTATGTATAACAAGCATTTAAATGATGTAACATTGAGGAATTCTACTAGTTCTGTGGTGTAGGATCAGTTAGGCCCGGGACTGAGAGGAGACCAAGAAGCCCATAACAGGTAATAAGGTATCTTCTGGGAGACTCCAAGTCAGTCAGCGGGTCCTCCGGCCCGAAGAACTAGAAAGGCACATTGGCTACAAGTATCACCCCAGAGACTTAGTGGTGGGCTCCACTCGAGCCAGGCCGCATCCAGAATAAAAGAATCATAGGGTTTTGGAAAATTGGGTAACAGAGGAAGGTTTCTTAAGGAAACGTTGTTCATAGCATTCAAATTGGTCTTGGTATGGTCTATGTGTGGATAAGTGTACATTTAAAGCTAGGGACGTCCGGTGTCGAATGGAGCCCCCACGTGGCCATAAAAAGCAGTAACATTACCACCGTCTAATCTACACCCTTCTTTAGATGTAACTGTCCCATTAAGGGCAACACAGCACCCCCCCACCCCATGAGTTTAGTAGACTTCTATACTATCTCTGTAAATGAAGTGTTATAGTTAGTATGAGTTCATAGGAGGGTACAGAGAGGACACAGTACCATTGTAAACCTGGTCCAGTCCCTTAATGAAAACTGTGGGGTGAAAGGTGTAGATCCATTGTAAAACATTGAACAGATAGAACAAGTAACAGTGTTGACTCACGTGGGGAGCCAAATCAGTCTTCCGGGGATGTTGGACGTCTTGCTCTAGGACCAAAAGAAGCAGATCTAGATCTCGGACGTCTGTGACGTTGCGGGAGAGGGCCCTGTAGTAGTTGACGATCCTCTGGAGGGTCTAGCCAGTTCGGGATGCTGATAGGGTCTTGTGCAAGGAAGGTGAAGAAGGCAGGAAGTTGTTCAGGGTCCGACAGAACAAACTTACAGTTGTCGTCTCGGGTTACCTTGATACTGAATGGATGGCCCCAGGTGTAGGAAGCCCCTGCTTGACGGATCAAATCCAAAAGTGGGCGGACCGCCCGTCTCATGTATAAGGTGTTGCGGGAAAGGTCCGGGTAGAGGTGTACTGTAGATCCATCGAATTCTACAGGACCTAAGCGCCAGGCCTTATGCATAATCTCTTCCTTGAGGGTATAGTAATGGACCCGGCATAGGACATTGCGGGGGTGGTCGCTGCGGTCTCCCCCCATGCCTCCCACTCTATGCACTCTGTCCAGTTCAATAGGGGATGTAACTTCCCTGCCCAGGACCTGGTTAAGAATAGAAACGACAGTGGGTTTTAGATCAGTGCCTGAAGTTGCTTCCGGCACTCCCTGTATCCTAATGTTGTTCCTGCGGCTCCTGTTTTCGCTGTCCTCTATGTGGAGTTGGTGTTGTCGCAAGCGGGATAAATGTGACGTGGTTGCAGATTCGAGGGCCACAATACGAGCCGTATGGTCAT
Source organism: Aquarana catesbeiana (assembly GCF_042186555.1). Lineage (NCBI taxonomy): Eukaryota > Metazoa > Chordata > Amphibia > Anura > Ranidae > Aquarana > Aquarana catesbeiana. The sequence continues at coordinate 383,767,359 of NC_133324.1, forward strand.
CTTGGGTAGTAGCCAGAACGGATACAGCGTTCTCTGTCCTTGAAACCCGATGCTGGAGGGCCTGTAGTTCTACATGGAGGGAGGCTTCCATCTTGGATGCCCAGGATTCAAAGTCTGCCCTAAAAGCAGAAAGAAGGGCTGTGGTCACAGAGCCGGCTGATCCGCTTGAGGCCGGAGGAAGTAGCTCCGCGGGGCCATCTTCGGAGGGGATGTCAGGGGGCATAGCGGCCATTGAAGGGGCTGAGGGCTCACCTGAAGTGTCCTTGCACAGTGAGGAGTCCGAGTGAACCAGAGAGGGAGGTTTAGATTTGCCTGGGGTGCGACTGGCCGCCAGCTTGTCCTTTTCCGTGCGGGAGTCGAGTAAGGATGTACGGAGTAGGTAGCGCTGGATTGAACCTTGCTGCAGAGGAGTGAGAGCTTGAGGATGACATAGAGATTCCGGGTGTAGGTAATTTGTAACACAGCCTGATAATGTCGGGAGAGCTCAGAGCTCAGTAGCCCATTTCTTCAGCCGTCCATCGTCAGCCAGAAAACATGGTATCTAGTATGGGGGGATAGGACGGTCGCTACCTGCGACTCTGGAGCCAGGACTGCGTTCCCTGCTAGTCTTTCGCACTACAGTATGAGATGGAAATGTGTTGCAGAACTATGGCGAGGTAGCAAACTGTCAGCCAAGGAGTATTTATTCTGTGAGAAGGGTTACAAGTGGCAGCTGGGTCCTCTGGGCAGTTCTTGTGACAGTGTAGAGACACAGTGATCCAGGAGCAAAGGGGTTAAGGAACAAGTGCATATACTGCAGCAGGGTGGAGCAAGATGGCCGCTCCACGTGGCCCCAGGGGTAGTGTTACAATCCACCCCACAAATGGGGGTAAATATTAGTTTAGTCCCTTTCTTAAATCACAGTCTACTATGTCAGGGCACCCTGGTGTTTAGATTGGCCCTGGATTGAGCACAGAAAAGATGAGGAAGCTACTGAGGTGTAGCAAGATGGCCGCCACTTACTGTGTGTGTTGGTAATCTTACAGGCTGGCATGCAGGGGTGGCACAGGGGAGAACGCAGGCTTCGATCAGTAGGCTGGGCTGCTCTGGTGGCTGTGTAGGAGGAGATCCAGGTGCGGAGTAGCCAGGAAGGTCTGGATGTATAGGCCGGGTGCACCAATATGGCCGCCACTCCCCCCTGTTAAGGCCGAAGCCACGGCCTGTAGTTAAACGGCCGGAACACGGGATCGCCGTGTCAGCGGTCTCAAGCTAAGCCGTCCCGGTGTCCGTGCAGGGGGAGAGCTAAGCGCAGAGCGGCCAGGAAAATCCAGATGTGGCCTGTGCGGGCCGGGTGTACCAAGATGGCCGCCGCTCCCCTCGTCAAGGCCGAAGCCGCGGCCTGTAGTAGAATCGGCTGGATCTCGGGATCGATGTGTCAGCGGTCCCAGGTGACACCTTAGTGTGCAGGAGGACCCTGGGTTTAGTAGAGGTAGTGAGGCAGTCCTGTTAGGTGGAAAGGGATGAAATTATTCCCAAAACGGCAGGAGCTCTCAATGGGCACATCTGTTCAGGTCTCCATCTGGCCACGCCCCCCGGCTATAAACCTGGGACCTATCCCCATCGCTTCCATAGTTTTAACCATGAACTCCCAGTCTACCCTGTCAAATGCTTTTTCAGCGTCCATTGACAGGAATAGAGCTGGGGGTCCCCCTGATTTAATGGAATCCAGTAGGAGCAAAGCTCGTACTCCATTGTCCCTACCCTGTCGACCCGGGACAAAACCAACTTGATCTGGATGCACCAAAAAACTCATTTTGTCCCTAAGTCTGTTAGCAAGTACCTTTGCATACAGTTTCACGTCAGCATTTAACAAGGCAATAGGTCTATAGCTTGAACAGAGCATGTTATTTTTCCCCTCTTTTGCAATCAGTGATATAGTAGCCAAGAGGGCCTCACCCCCCATTAGGCAATCAGGGCCCAGTTTATTCCAAATATTGGAAGAGTTTGGGTACCAAGATGTATTTATATTTTTTCAGATAAATGTTGGTGAAACCGTTGGGACCGGGGCTCTTCCCCGACGGTAAGTTGTTCAAAGCAGCATATATTTCCTCTTCAGTTATAGGGCTATCTAAAACTGATTTTTCCTCCCTTCAGAAATTCCTCTGTCTTCAAGCTATTTAGATGGTCACCCCCTCCCCTTTGTCCAATGGTATACAGGGCTTCAAAGAACTTCCTAAACTCTTCTGCTATCTCTCTAGTGGGCGCCACTATTTCTCCTTTTTTATTTTGTATTTTCTCAATGAAATTCCGGTCTCTTTTCTTTCTCAATATCCTTGCTAGATGTTTACTTGATTTATTACCACTATAATATCTCTCTCTTGTTATTTTAGTAAATACCCTCCTAGCATCTTGCTCCATGCTATCCTTTAACTCCTCCCTTTTAGACACTAAGAGGCAATAGCTGTCCTGCACTTGTCCCTTAGATTCTTTGTGGGTCAGTTCTAATGCTGCGATTTCCTTCAATAATTTTACCCTTTTTTCTTTTCTCTTTTTTTTCTCCCCTGCCCCGATGGAGATAAGAAGTCCCCTAACAAATGCTTTATGCGTTTCCCATAAAGTAGATGGAGAAATATCCCCTGTATCATTAACCTTAAAAAAGAAATAAATTTCCTCCTGCAGCTTGTCAAAAACATGGGGAATTTTAAGAAGGTTTTCGTTTAATTTCCAGGAAAATGGTTGTCTTTGCAAATCAGGAAACCTGACCTCCATCGTGACAGGGGAGTGATCAGATATCGATATGATCTCAATTCTAGTATCCACTACATAGTCCAGTAAACTGTGGTCTATCATAATGTAGTCCAGTCTTGTGTACGTCCCATGCACAGGGGAGAAGAAGGTATAATCCTTTACTTTTACATGCTGTAACCGCCATACATCCATCAGATGGCATTGGTGCAGCCTTTTCTGAATCCTTCTTAACTGGACCTTCCTTGTCCCCTGTGCCCGGGATATACTATCTGCTGAGGGTTCTAGGCAAAAATTAAAGTCTCCCGCCAGCACCACCTCCCCTTCTTTAAATTCCTTCAGTTTCACCAGGACCTGTTCCAGAAAAACAGTCGGATTTCTATTCGGGCAGTACACATTTGCCAACGTAAGCATTTTATTCCCCATGTTGCCCTTAAGGAAGAGAAAACGCCCTTCTGGGTCCGTCACCCTGCTTACCAAGGAGAATTTCGATGTTTTAGAAAAGCCAATTGCTACTCCCTTGGCTCTCCTGATAGGAGTATCACTATAAAACCAGGGGCAAGTTTGGAGAGTAAAGCTTAACATTTGAGTCTAGGGTCAAGTGGGTCTCCTGAAGAAATACTATATCTGCTTGATAATCTTGAAGTTCTTTCAAAATGTTATGCCTTTTACTCGGCGAGTTCAGGCCCTTCACGTTGTAAGATATGAACTTTAGATCTAACATTGTAATTCTACTAACAATTAACCATGTTCATCAGTCAGCCAATCAGCAACTGTTACCTCCCCTGCAGGTTTAACTCCCCCCCTCGCCCTTCCCTCCCCCCCGGCCCCAAGCCCGCAAGCCTGGACATAACAATTCCCGACTGCAAACTTTTAATTTATATTATTTTATGGGGGTGAGACTCCGAAGGCAGCCACAAATGTCCCGCTTACCTCCGATAACGGAGGCAGTAGGGACGGGAGTGCCGTAGACTGACCTCCCCACCCTATGTTGCACCCCCCCGCTTCCCCTACTCAGGGGGCAATGCCCCCTTACATTATACCTAATTGTCAACAACCCCCTTCCCCCCTTCACACCCTTTTTTAACCTTTAATTGTTATCGACAGATACACCTTCCAATAAGAACCTCTTCATTCATGAGAGACAAGGGGGAAAAAAAACACCCCCCAGTCCCTCATTTCATTCAATGAACACAGTCCTTCATTATCTTCTTGGAGGGTCCCTAATTTAGTGCAATGTCCGGTGTGGGAATACCCAGCTTTTCACAAAAGTCCTTTATCTCCTCCGGAAACCTCATCCTCAGGGATCTGCCCTCCTTCATCACTAGTAGGGATGTTGGGAACCCCCAGCTATATTTAATATTGGCCCTTCTAAGTTGTTCAAGCAGCGGTCTAAGTTGCCTTCTCCGGGCCAAGGTGCCCGCCGAGAGATCTGTGAAGATCTGGAGATCTTTGTCTTCGAAACGAACTGAGGGGGTACCCCGTAAGTTATTCCATATGTTCTCCTTGTCTTCAAATGAGTGAAATTTTACAATCACATCACAGGGGATATCTGCCCTTAAGTTGGGAGGTTTTCTGATCCTATGCACCCTATCAATCCTTACAATCGTTTCCTCTTCTAGGCCCAATATAGGGTTAAAAATTTTTTTCATCTTAGACGGCAAGTCCTCATTTTGTTGTTCAGGAAGCGATCTGATACGCAAATTATGACGGCGGCTTTGGTTCTCCAGTTCTTCCAGCTTGTATGCCAGTATGCGATAATCGCTCTTCACTATACTCAACTGCAACTTAAGCTCCAAGATCTCTTTAGCATGATTGCCCGTTGTCTCCTCCACCTTCTCTACTCTTCGCAGCAAATGACCCAAATCCGTCCTCACGTTTGATATTTCTGACTTTATAGCGGTTTCAAGATTTGAAAACATCTCCATCATTTCTACCTTGGTGGGCAGTGAATCCGTATTTCTTTGACCTTCCATCTTACTGGTACCTGGACCACCTTCACACTCCAGATCTTCTCTAGGCCTCTCCCCCTGCCCACCCTTCTGCTTCGATTGATTTTTCTTTTTATCCTTCGTTCCCCCCTGTTTCGTATCTGTACTGGGGCTTTTTACACAGGTCTCCTTGATGTATTTTTGAATCGAACTTGAGTTTAGGCTCTCCCTTGGAGTCTTGGGTTCGGCAGATTTTTGGGTGCGACTTCTCATACTTATCACAGTATCTTACCGCCTGCGACTCGCAGAACGCCTGACTCCTGTTACCTTCTAAAATCGCTCCAAGGGCCAGATGACTTCTGGGCTTTTTAATTTTATAAGTAAATATATTATGGTTAGCTTATAGTCCCGTTTTCATCAATCCCAACTAGGAGGGAATCTGGGGCCTTGGCGTGATTATCCTGTCACTGATGCTCCTGGGCCTCACACTGCAAGCCGTGCTTAGGGCCCTCAGGCTGTACTCCGACAGGGGTCATACATACTCTCCCCCAGGCTCACGGCCCCTTCAGCTTTTTCTTCTCTTCCTTCCCCCGTCCCCTCCTTCCTTCCGCTCTTAACCTCTTTCTTAATGCTACAGTCCTTATAACATCCTCACGCAAATCTTCACATGTAGAAAAAATGGAAATGGCTCATACCTGTTAGGAGCGTCTTCTTATTACTCTGTGATAAATTCAACAGATCATCTGCAGTCCTGAGCCGTTGCTGTCCTGTTTCTTTGGGCTCCGCTCCCCTGGTGGGACCTGATGCTGAATAGGGGGAGTCGCTGAGGGGAAGACACCGGACACCGGAGGGGGGGTGTAGCGGATGCACACCCTGTGCCCCGGGAAGCACAGGGTAACGCTCCGTGCTTCTAGCCAATTCTACCTAGGAGCCGGCGTGTCGGAATGCAGCTGGGTTTCTCCTCCTTCACTCTCTCCCGAACTTCGATCTCCTCAGCGGGCACACGTCACCACCTTGAGGGGGGGTTTTTCCATTCGGTTATGTCTGGGTACAGCAGGGGAAACCCTGGGCGTCCTTCAAGCTCCTAACTCTGGGGCGGCATTGGGCTCGCGCCATATGCCGCTCCTAAGTTTCCCGGGCGTCCAGCCTGCCTCCTCTCCCTCACACCTGTGCTGCTGACAGGCCCCTCCCCCCGCTCATACGTCTCACGTCAGCATCGTGAGGTGGGAGCACACTCCGCTGTGCACCCTTTTGATCTAATACAGACATGAGTCTTTTTGGGAAAGATGCAACAAGTTTTTCACACCTAGATTTGGGAATCCTCTGCCATTCCTCCTTGCAGATCCTCTCCAGTTCTGTCAGGTTGGATGGTAAACGTTGATGGACAACCATTTTTAGGTCTCTCCAGAGATGCTCAATTGGGTTTAAGTCAGGGCTCTGGCTGGGCCATTCAAGAACAGTCACGGAGTTGTTGTGAAGCCACTCCTTCGTTATTTTAGCTGTGTGCTTAGGGTCATTGTCTTGTTGGAAAGTAAACCTTCGGCCCAGTCTGAGGTCCTGAGCACTCTGGAGAAGGTTTTCGCCCAGGATATCCCTGTACTTGGCCGCATTCATCTTTCCCTCGATTGCAACCAGTCGTCCTGTCCCTGCAGCTGAAAAACACCCCCACAGCATGATGCTGCCACCACCATGCTTCACTGTTGGGACTGTATTGGACAGGTGATGAGCAGTGCCTGACTTTCTCCACACATACCGCTTAGAATTAAGGCCAAAAAGTTCTATCTTGGCCTCATCAGACCAGAGAATCTTATTTCTCACCATCTTGGAGTCCTTCAGGTGTTTTTTTAGCAAACTCCATGTGGGCTTTCATGTGTCTTGTACTGAGGAGAGGCTTCCGTCAGGCCACTCTGCCATAAAGCCCTGACTGGTGGAGGGCTGCAGTGATGGTTGACTTTCTACAACTTTCTCCCATCTCCCGACTGCATCTCTCAGCCACAGTAATCTTTGAGTTCTTCTTTACCTCTCTCACCAAGGCTCTTCTCCCCTGATAGCTCAGTTTGGCCGGACGGCCAGCTCTAGGAAGGGTTCTGGTGGTCCCAAACGTCTTTCATTTAAGGATTATGGAGACCACTGTGCTCTTAGGAACCTTAAGTGCAGCAGAAATTTTTTTGTAACCTTAGCCAGATCTGTGCCTTGCCACAATTCTGTCTCTGAGCTCTTCAGGCAGTTCCTTTGACCTCATGATTCTCATTTGCTCTGACATGCACTGTGAGCTGTAAGGTCTTATATAGACAGGTGTGTGGCTTTCCTAATCAACTCCAATCAGTATAATCAAACACAGCTGGAGTCAAATGAAGGTGTAGAACCATCTCAAGGATGATCAGAAGAAATGGACAGCACCAGAGTTAAATATATGAGTGTCACAGAAAAGGGTGAATACTTAGGACCATGTGATATTTCAGTTTTTCTTTTTTAATAAATCTGCAAAAATGTCAACAATTCTGTGTTTTTCTGTCAATATGGAGTGCTGTGTGTACATTAATGAGGAAAAAAATGAACTTAAATGATTTTAGCAAATGGCTGCAATATAATAAAGAGTGAAAAATTTAAGGGGGTCTGACTACTTTCCATCCCCACTGTATAATGTTTGGGGGTTCTAAGTAATTTTCTAGCAAAAAAAAAAAACTTTCATGTAAACAAAAAGTGTCAGAAAAGGCTTTGTCTTCAAGTAGTTAGAAGAGTGGATGATGTGTGGCATAAGCTTCTAATGTTGCGCATAAAATGCCAGAACAGCCCAAACACCCCCCCCCCCCCCACCATGACCCTTTTTTGGAAAGTAGACACCCCAAGGTATTTGCTGAGTGGCATGTTGAGTCCATGGAATATTTTATTTTTTGACATAAGTTTATGGAAAATTACATAAGTTTTTGGGGGGTTTTGTACACAAAGTTGTCACTTAAATTATATATTGCTCACACATGCCATGGGTATATGTGGAATTGCACAGCAACACACATTGTGCTGCTTTTCCTGAGTATGGGGGTACCACATATGTGAGACTTTTTGGGAGCCTAGCCGCATACGGGTGCCGAAAACCAATCACCACCTTCAGAATAGCAAAAAAGGCCTGGTCAGGGAGTCAAGTGGTTTAAAAAAAAAAAAAAAACCTCCATTCAAGTATGTTTTCCGAACTCAGAAAAGTACCTACTATTGCTCTCAGCCTCCTCCAAAACTTCAAATCAATTTTTGAGAGGGTGGCTACGTTCAGTCTTAAGGAAAAGGAAAGGTTCAGGAGCTCATGGAGAGTGTTACAAAGAGGCAGAAAAACAACATAAGAAATGATTTTATGAATAGTGGATTACAAGGCCATTAAGTTGTAGATGCGTATGAATAAGGAATATTGTTTAGTGTCACCTTGTGAAATTTTGTGCATTCTAGGTACAGTGTCTTTGTTTGCTTCATGGGAAATCCAGCCTTGGGGCAACACCTATCTAGGAAATTGGTGGTTAGAATACTTATTTCATGAACCTGGCATTTGATGCAAGTTACCATTAGAGGGAGCTCAAGATCTAAATTTCATTAACCTTTGCTCAAAACTGAAATATCACATTTTAAACTGGAACTTTCTTGTTAGTTAAAGCTATAGTGTGGGTAATTATTTTTACAACAGGAAGTGAGAAGAAATCTACCCCTAGGAAGGGAAATTCACTCCTGTAGGAATTATTATGAGGAAAGCACTGATGCTTTATCACAAGGTTTGTTTCCACAACAACCCAACATTTTCAAAATCCGATTGTCATTGGGACAGAAAGTGAGGGGAAATCTTCTTCCGCCAGAGCGCTAGGCATCCAAAAGGATCACCACACGCTTTGGCCAATCAGGAAACAGGTTTCACGACCTGCCTCCTAAATTTGCAGGGAGGAACTTTAGTATGAAAATAGCGCAAATTCATTCGCTATGATCACTGCCACTGATTGAGAGACATTTAAAGCATATCTAAACCCAAAGCAAAAATGTAATATATATTACAGCTTAGTAGTCATTAGATGTGGTGGCTGTATTTTTTTTTTTTTCCTTTTCCTTTATTTTCACTCGGTAATCCTGGGTGGCTACACTCAATCTTCCCTTCTATCTATGGAGGGAGCCGTGGCTGTCACACAGGCTGGACTTCAAACATGTCTTCCCTTTTTCACTTACACTCTCCGGCCACTTTATTAGGCTAGCACTGGGTTGGACCCCCTTTTGGACTCCCTTAATTCTTTCTGGAATAGATTTACCAAGGTGTTGGAAACATTCCTCAGAGATTTTGGTCTATATTGATATCATAGCATCACACAGTTGCTGCAGATTTGCCAGCTGCACATCCATGATGCGAATCTCCAGTTCCACCACATTCCAAAGGTGCTCTATTGGACTGAAATCTGTTGACTGTAGAGGACATTGTAGTATAGAGTATAACTCATTGTCACGTTCAAGAAACCAGCTTGAGATGATTTGAGCTTTGTGACATGGTGCATTATCCTGCTGGAAGTAGCTATCAGAAGATGAGTACACTGTAGTCATAAAGGGATGGACATGGTCAGCAACAATACTCAGGTAGGCCATGGCATTGAAACAATGCTCAATTGGTACTAAGCGGCCCAAAGTGTGCCAAGAAAATATCCCCCACACCATTACACCACAACCACCAGCCTGAACCATTGATACAAGGTAGGATGGATCCATGCTTTCATGTTGTTTACACCAAATTCTGACCCTACCATCTGACTGTCACAGCTAAAATGGAGACTCCTCAGACCAGGCAACGTTTTTCAATCTTCTATTGTCCAATTTTGGTGAGCCAGTGCAAATTGTAGCCTCAGTTTCCTGTTCTTAGCTGACAGGAGTGGCACCCAGTGGGGTCCTCTACTGGTGTAGCCCATCTGCTTCAAGGTTCGATTTGTGTTGTGCGTTCAGAGATGGTATTCTGCATACCTTGGTTGTAACAAGTGGTTATTTGAGTTACTTTCTATCAGCTCAAACCAATTTTGTCCACACAACTGCCTCTCACTAGATATTTTCATTTTTTCGGACCATGTTCTATAAACCCTAGAGATGATTGTGTGTGAAAATCCCCGGAGATCCGCAGTTTTTGAACTACTCAGACCGGCCTATCTGGCACCAACAACCATGCCACGCTCAAAGTCAGTTAAATCCCCTTTCTTCCCCATTCTGATGCTCTAGATGCCTAAATGCATTGCGTTGCTGCCATGTGATTGGCTGCTTAGCAATTTGTGTTACCAGGCAATTGAATAACTGTAGCTAATAAAGTGAGTGTAAATTACATGGGGATGTTAGGGATAGTAGTTTACAGAAGAAAGACAATATGCTTCCAGTTCATCGCACAAGAAGTTACAAGGACACTGCATTTCTGGCAGGATCAACCGGTATTTTCTTGCTGAAATTTTTTTAAGCCTGAAAAAAGAATAGCCACAACATCTAAGGACTAGTAAGTTGCTATATAGTCCATTTTTGTTCTTGGGTCTGCTCATTTACTTTTTTTCGCTATTAATTAAACCTTCTGTGAGTTTTTTCCTTTATTGTCTCTCTCTTCCATTGAGGATATTATGTCTGCTTCTTTTTCTAAAGACACAACAGAAAGTGGGAGAAACTTTCCACAAAAGTCCCCTGGCAGGTGTACAGCTATCACAGCAGCTCTTTCCTCCCTAGGGCAGGTCTCCTGCAACTTTACTCTACACAGGACACTGCACACAGCGTAGAAGTACTGGTCTCCTGATCTTATCAGCCCAGGCTGCACAAAGCAATGATTTAGGTAGCAGCAGTAGCTCCCAGTAATGTGCCTTGGTCTCTAACTACACTACATTATCAAAAGCATTGTGGCGCCTGCCTTTACACACACATGAACTTTAATGGCATCCCAGTCTTAGTCCGTAGGGTTCAATATTGAGCTGGTCCACCCTTTGCAGCTATAACAGCTTCAACTCTTCTGGGAAGGCTGTCCACAAGGTTTAGGAGTGTGTCTATGGGAATGTTTGCCTTTCTTCAAGAAGCACATTTGTGAGGTCAGGCACTGTTGTTGGATGAGAAGGCCTGGCTCACAGTCTCTGCTCTAATTAATCCCAAAGGTGTTCTATCTGGTTGAGGTCAGGCCAGTCACGTTCCTCCACCCCAAACTCGCTCATCCATGTATTTATGAACCTTGCTTTGTGCACTGGTCCAAATCATTTGGTGAAGGGGGGATTATGGTGTGGGGTTGTTTTTTCAGAGGTTGGGCTTGGCCTCTTCCAGTGAAGGGAACTCTTAAGGCGTCAGCACACCAAGACATTTTGGACAATTTCATGCTCCCAACTTTGTGGGAACAGTTTGGGGATGGCCCCTTTCTGTTCCAACATGACTGCGAACCAGTGCACAAAGCAAGGTCCATAAAGACATGGATGAGTGAGTTTGGGGTACAGGAACTTGACTGGCCTGCACAGAGTCCTGACCTCAACCCGATAGAACACCTTTGGGATGAATTAGAGCGGTGACTGCGAGCCAGGCCTCCTCGTCCAACAACAGTGCCTGATTTTGCAAATGCGCTTCTGGAAGAATGGTCAAACATTCCGACAGACACACTCCTAAACGAAAATTTGAAGCTGTTATAACTGCAAAGGGTGGGCCAACTCAATATTGAACCCTACGGACTAAGATTGGGATTCCATTAAAGTTTATGAGCGTGTAAAGGCAGTTGTCCCAATACTTTTGGTAAAAGTGCCTCTGCAGCACAGAAGATCACTTCTAGCCACTTCCCCAGACACCAGCTGCCCTCCGTTCCCTGGAAACTCTTCTGGAACTCTTTCACCCTGCGGTGGGTGGGGCTTAGCACAACCAGCAACCAATCAGAAACCAGCTTGGTTCAGGCAGCCAATCAAAAGTCCTCCTGCCCAATAGAAGGGGAGAACACAGGAAGCGCCACCTAAGCGCAGTATTAAAATCAGGGTTTTCATGACAAAGTACATGAAAACACTCACAAGAGATAAGAAAGATATAGGCTCATCTGTTATCCAGCAGTCCTGGGGGCTCCTTGTGTCCAAAAGGGCTTCAATGCGTGGCTGTGTAGATGGTGTATCCTCAGCACGTCAGGATTTAGGATGGCTCTTCTGTGTATCAGTATTGGGGGTAGCTATCCCGGCATCTAAAACAGGCATCCACGTGTATAGTGAGATGATAGAGGAACTGTAATTCATCCTGTGGCCAGCAGGAAGTCGGCCAGAACCAGCGTGGAATGCAAGGAAGTGACGTCACCGGAAGCGGAGGTATATCAGGGAGAGAACAATGGGATAGATATATAACTAATGTCATTTTTTTTTTTTTTTTTTTTGCTAAACGTAGTTTTTTAAAGTGATTGTAAAGCTACTTTTTTTCTTTAATTAAAATAACAGTCATGTTGTACTTAACTACTATGTGCAATGGTTTTTTGCACAAAACAGTCCAATACCCCCTCTTCTGGGGTGACTTTGGTATTTTCCTCAGTCCTCCCCTGCTCCAGGGTTAGTTGGTTCAGTCCTAGCTAGACCCTCCCCATTTCTTCCACGTTCCTTCAGTCAGAGTAAAGCCGGGTACACACGGGCCAAATGTTGGGAGACATCGGTCGGTTAAAAAAAAAAACGTTCGACATTCGGCCCGTGTGTATGTCAGTCTGTTCGGCTGGCTTCTATTGGACGAGCAGGCTGGAAAACCAGCAGCTGACCGACTCCCAATCAGCACTCTCAGCCAATGGCAGAGAGCACTGATCGGAGTGTTCTGAAGGCGGGGGGGGGGGGGCGTCCCCGGCGTCCCCCTTCAGAACACAGCTCAGCAGGGGAGATCGCTGCACTAACTTCGCATGGTTAGTACAGTGGCTCCGACCAGAGCTGACAGTTTTTTTTCGTTCAACCCAGCGAAAACGTTCATAGTGTGTACCAGGCTTTAGGTTTTCACAGAAATAGGGTTTAGAAAAGTCATTTTCTTCTTACACATCAAAAAGACTAAAAAAAACATCCTTTGTACTGCAATTAGCTGAAATAGAAATTGTGTTGGATTCAACATCTGTGCCTTATTGAAAAGTTAAGCTGCCTGTGGATGGTGCCAAGTCAGCAGGTGACCATACTGTCTGGACAGCAGTGTTAATTTTGTCAGCAAATTTTGATTTAGTTTTAGTCTTAGGACTAAAATGGCATTTTAGTTTTAGTCCCATTTTAGTCTTCTGCAATTCTTTTAGTCGTATTTAGTCAACTAAATCTCCAGTACATTTTAGTCGACTAAATCTCCAGTACATTTTACTCTACTAAAATGTCCGACGTTTTAGTCGACTAGAATCTCCAGTACATTTTAGTCGACTGAAACTCATTTTAGTCGTCTAAAATCTAATAGGTGTAATTAAATTGTAATACATTAGTTAACATTTCTCTACAATTTCCAAACTTATTATATACTGCTGGAGTGAAAAATCGAATATGTTATTTATTATGGCATTGAGGTATGAACGTGCACTACAGACCAATGTTAATTTTGAAGTCAAATTTTAATTTAGTGTTAGTCTTATGCCCCGTACACACGGTCGGACTTTGTTCGGACATTCCAACAACAAAATCCTAGGTTTTTTTCCGACGGATGTTGGCTGAAACTTGTTTTGCGTACACACGGTCGCACAAAGTTGTCGGAATTTCCGATCGCCAACCACGCGGTCACGTACACCACGTACGACGAGACTAGAAAAGGCCAGTTCAGAACCAAGCGCGGCACCCTTTGGGCTCCTTTTGCTAATCTCGTGTTAGTAAAAGTTTGGTGAGAGACGATTTGCGATTTGCTTTTTCAGACTCGTGGTTTTCAGTTCGTTTTCTGCCGTTCAGTTTGTGCTTGTGGGTTTGTATCTGCTCTTCAGTGTGTAATTATGTAATTAATTTTGTAGGTCCTTCATACAGATTGTCCTTCAATAACCTCCCCAGCATGTTCTCCTGCCCTATATTCACCTCATGTAGTCACTTAACAATGTATTTTGTCAGCTCCATAGTAGTGCTTTACCCCAAACACCCCCTAAAATGTTTTGAAATGTGATTTTTGCTTTAAATTCAGGCAGAGTGCCAGAGGCTTTTTTTTGTGGTGTCCCCAAATTATTTTGAACCCTCCCTCCCCCCAACTGCTAAGTCAGCTGATCCCAATTCTCTATATATCCTCAATCATCTATCTGCTGACTTTGCCAAACCCATACACACTATACCCATCTCTTTACTGGTCAGATTTATGGATGAATTCCCCAAAGCATGCAGTGCAAGGGCCTGCCTGTATACTTTCAAATGGTACTGTTTAAAGTTTTTAGATCCTATTGTTATCTTGATAGGTAATAGCAGAATGTCCAAATGTGCTTAAATGTGTACAGTGTGTATTTATATCTTTGTATTCTGACACTTCTTTCCTGTCCAGTGGGCTGCCAATAGTGTAACTAAGGAGGGGCTGTTCCAAGTAATATCCTGTATTTAGGCATTCATCTCTCAATGAAGTGGATAGGGTTACCTGTCCAAGATTTCCACACCCCCCATAATGTTAGAAATGGCCCATGGGGGGGGGGGGGATATGATAGGTGTTCCTTAAACTTTGGTGTTGTAAAATCCCCTTAATAAATGCTATCTGGAGGTTGGCCAAGAATGTTTGTGTCTAATCTGCTTGCCTGGTTTATGTGCAAAAATATTAATTTATTTTTGTTTTCCTCAACAGTTTCCTTCCATGCCACAGGAATGGCAGACTGTGGCCTCCCACTTTGCCGAGCGGTGGGACTTTCCTAACTGCGGAGGGGCAATTGATGGGAAACATGTCCACATCGTCCCACCACCCAACTCGGGGTCGTACTATTTCAACTATAAGGGGTTCAATAGTATTGTGATGTTGGCGGTGGTGTCCGCTAATTACGACTTCTTGTATGTGGACGTGGGGAAGAATGGCCGGATGTCCGATGGTGGAGTCATCGCCCAGACGGAGTTCTACAGGCGTCTCCAGAATGGCAGCTTGGACTTGCCACCTCCAGAGGACAATGTTGAAGGACTCCCATTCGTGTTCGTTGCTGATGAAGCGTTTGCGCTGGGGGACCATCTTATGCGGCCATTCCCTATGAGGACCCTCACCCCGGAACAGAGGGTTTTTAATTACCGGATGGCCAGAGCCAGAAGAGTGGCGGAGAACACATTTGGAATCCTGGCCAGCCGGTTCCGCCTATTTCTGACACCCAACCATATGGCGGAGTATAAACTTAATCATATAATCCTGGCGTGCTGTATTCTCCATAACTTTTTACGCAAACATTCCGCCAACTATGCTGGCTCAGTTGGGCCTGAGGCCGGAATGATCCATGAAACAACACTGACGGCGCTTGAAAGTGGCCGTCCTGGCTTGCCCTCCCTGAGTGCCCGTGATGTCCGGTTACGATACCTGGAGTTCTTTGCGGGTAGGGGGGCCATCAATATGCCAGCAAATTTGTGAAGCCTTTATCAAATAAAAAAGCAAAAAAAAGAAAATCTTTGTGGACATTTACTGCTTGTGTTTGTTTTAGCTAACCATGACAGAAATGTGTTGAGTCCAGAAAATGGCATGATTGTGTAACCTTATACAAAGCACTGTTGGGTGTTATTTCCTAAAGGCAAAGACACTTTGCACTACAAGTGCAGTGAAACTGCACTTGTAGTGCAAAGAGGATTTGCCCTTAGGAAATAACCCCCATTTTCACAGAAAACAGCAATGACATCACCAACAAAGTGTTTTAGCGTTGACACAATAATCCACACATTCTTGCTTAACAATCTCTTTAATACCTGCACAATCACATGTGCATTTAGAAAAGCTTTTTTAACAAAAGAACATGTTTGTGGTATAACAATTTTTGGGGTGGCATTATCAAACAGATAAATGTCCATTTAAGCTAAAACAGGCATGTGTAAAACCAACAAGAAAGACACAAATCTTGAACTTACAAAGTTCACATTTGGTAGAATTTGAAGGCAATCTCAGACATGAGTATTTAGGAACTGTGTTTGAAATTGCGTTCAGATGGGGTGAAGTCACCCCAGGAAAAGCCAAATTTGGAAGATGCACACAAATTTCCCAATGTCAACATGTGCGACCGTCCATCACGGGGGATCAAGGGACGTGTTTTGGGGGAGCAACCCCTTCCTCTCAGCTACTTTATTATTGAGGAAGGGGTTGCACCCCCAAAACGCGTCCATTGATCTCCCGTGATGGCAGATAGCACATGTTGGCACACTGTGTGCATCCTCCAAATTAGGCTTTTCGACAAATCTTTCAAACATTTTGAACATCGGAGCACACTAAAAAACCAAGGGATTGGGAGGGGTTTTAAATTCGCCCCAAAACATCAATGATGTTTTTATTTTTTTGAATAACATCATTGATGTTTTTATTGAGTTTTTCCAATTCTAAATGACACCCCATGATCTTCCCGATCAGGATCTGGGCACTTTCTGATGTGAAAGGATCTGGATCCACAGCATCACGATCACCTAAAAAGAGAGAAACCCCAAAAAAAGGTATCAAAAATCTGCCGGCATCCATCTCTTACCTGAGTCTGTGGTCGCAGACACTCACCTGTTGTGGTGACAATTTCCACCACATCTTCTTCCTCCTCCTGCACTTCTTGGGTTGGTGGGATTTCACCTTCTTCCAGAGGTGGGGGGTCTGTGTTCTCCTTGGATGAGGGGTGTCCTCCAAGTCTTTTATCCCCTATGTCCAAAAAAAATGCTATACTTAGCACACAGTGATTTGATGGCAGAACTATAATTAGAAAACATTGCTTGGAAGTGGGGTACAATTGTCTATTTTGGCAGAGTTCCAAAATGTGGCATTTTCAGTGTCCTTTGTCAAGCTTCAATACTTTACCTGTTTGGTACAAGCTTCACAGATGTAGCCCCCCCTATAGTATACACTGGAGCACCTGTGTGGCCCCCTAATAAAAATGGTGTTCTTGTGTCCCACACTAGTGCTCCAGTGTCCAGATGTGAAAACAGCTGCTGAGTGTCCTCTCCTTACACAGAATCTATTTTGCATTTCATTCTAGTAACAAAGCCATCTACACAACCAAAATAGTTTATGACAAGTAGGGCGTAAAAATTGTGGCCAAATGCATATGGCCTAAAAAGTGGTGTTTTATAGTCCGAAAGAAAAATGTTTGATACGAACTAATAATGTACCCATGAACATGAAAGTTGCCATGTAAAAATGTAGACTTGTAAGAAAAGCACATGAAGCAGCACGAACGTAATAAACATAAAGAATAGGAACACAGGACAACTACTTACTTTTTTGCAGCACTCTCCGGATCTTTCTGTACTGCTCATTTTCTCGTAATTTGAGGTCCGATCACCGCTTCCTGAGCTGATCTTTCGATCGCCGTACCCCGAAATTCCTGTGCAGACTCTTCACCACTTTCGCCATGATCTTGGCCTTTCTGACATTGGGGTTGGGGTAAGGTCCATACTTCCCCTCATAGTCGGCCCTCTTCAGGATGTCGAGCATCTCCAACATCTCCCCAAAGGACATATTTGAGGCCTTAAATCTCCTTCTGGATCCAGACATTTCAGGCTCCGGGCTTTCCTCCCCCTCCTCCTCATTGTTATAATTAGCCATGTGCTCTTCCCCCACTGTGCCGAACGAAAAGGGGCGGGGAATAGACTAGAAAGAACGTCAGGGGCAGGCGGAGTTACACGCATGCGCAGTGTGTATAAAGCGTAACACGCGTGCGTATTACGTACGATCTGTGAGCGGAGGAAGGAGCGTCGAAAGCACCGATCGTGATAACGAAGGTAAGATCTAAACTTGGGCCTATACTGCTTCGAAATTGAAGCCTATATTGTAACAAGATTAGGAGAGTTTGGCCTGACCTTAGGGTTTGTCTTGTGTTGTGTCTTGCAGAGAAAACGGATGGCTTCAATGACCACAATTTCCTCCCCCTGTTCATAGACAAATACAGGGAGCTGCCCTGTCTGTGGCAGGTGAGACACTCCCATTATAATAATAAACAAAAGAGGCAGGCAGCTCTGGAGAAACTGCTGGAGTTGGTGAAGCCGGTGGTCCCCACAGCAACCATCCCCTATTTAAAAAACAAAATTGGTGATGACGTTTATGTCCCCAGGCTGTGGTACTATGAGAGACTGCCATTTCTGTCAGACCACACTGAAGTCAGGGAATCCCTCTCCACTCTTCCTTCCACCCCAGCTGAGGCTTCCGATGTCCAACCTGGGCCTTCCAGCCAGGAAGAAGTGGAGGAGCCCAGCTGGAGTCAGGAACAGCATTGTTCTACAGATTTCTGGTCAATAAATAAATGATGTTTACTAGATGTTATTATTGATCACTAATTGCTGATTGCAAAAAGTGTTTTACATATCAATAGACAGTAGTGGGCACCTAAAATTGGGACAAGAAAGAAAACTGCTGGGCTCAGAAGTCTGTTATATTTGTTAACATTCAATTTGCAACAGTCAGGAGGTGATAATTGTGTGTGATTGATGAATAAAAAACTAAAACTATGTCCCTTTTTCATACACAGGAAGACCTCAGCCAGGAATGTGGCAGCCAGGAGGAGGCGGGGATTAGTGGCAGCCAGGAGGAGGCGGGGCTAAGTGTCAGCCAAGAGAAGCCTGGGACCAGTCGCAGCCTGACTGAATCGCAGGTTCCTCCCCTCCGCCTTCCATCTAAAAGAGCGAGGAAGACGACTCCCATGCAGGATTCAGTGCTCAGGCTCATTCAGGAGGCTTCTGCGTCCCTCTGAGCCTTACCCACTCCTGAAGAGGCCTTTGCCTGCATGGCTGCCACAAAACTGCAGGGCATGCAGGAGGGTCAACACAAGCTGTGTGAGGACCTTCTTTATAAAGTCCTAAGTAAGGGGGTGAGTGGGGAACTAACACCCAAGACCGACGTGATTGAGTTGGACCATCCTCCTCCTCCTCCTGCTGCCACAACTCCACCACCAGAGCCACCGCGTGGAAGGAAGCGTGGAAGGAAGACCAGAGAGTGATGGCCCTGGGTTCAGTCTGGTCTGACAAAAGCTGCAGTCTCTCGTATGACCACAGCCTGGGGACACAGATGTCATCTGCTGCTTTCCGGATCTCTGGGACTTCTGGACCAGACTGCCCTCCCTTAGATAAGGACTCCTCAGGCCACCAATTTTGCTTGAAAATAATTGATGTGTGCCCTGGGGGTCCAAGGCTTCACCCATTTCTGCAGTTTCTCCAGCGTTGCCTCCCTCTTTGTTTAGTTGTGAGCCCTTAATAAAAGTTATTTTTTAGAAAATTATACTCTCCTATGTGTGTTTTCATCCAAAAAGGACAGTTTGTTGGTGACGATTCAGGTACATTTCTAACATAAAATGTGAAATTAACAAGGGACAACACCACCAAACAATCTTCTACAGATTAAATAGAACAACATATCAATGGTGTTGTGGTAACTTGACACAAAAAACACACACAAAAATTTTCCGGAGTACAAATAAAAATCACAAAAACAAAAAATAAGCCTTGATAAAAAGACAAACCAAAAAATAAATAATCGGACTTAAAAACCAAAAAAAAAAAAAATGTCAGATGTGACAAATCAAAATATATTGAGGGAATCCCGAAAAATAGTAAAGAAAGAAGTTTGTGAGAAGTCTGTGTGAATATGAGCAGCAAAACTACTTCATTCTTCTCACATTATAAAGAAGAAGAGAGTGCGCTGTATTAAAAAATTTTTAACATTGCAGCGTGACGAAAGTGCTATATCCATTGCGAACGCTAATTTTACCAGACCGAGCTGTTCCATGTCAAAATTTCTTCTGAGCATGCGTGCCACTTTGTGCGTCGGAACAGGCCACACACGGTCGGAATTGACGCGAACGGATTTTGTTGTCGGAAAATTTTATTTCCTGCTCTCCAACTTTGTGTGTCGGAAAATCCTATGGAAAATGTCCGATGGAGCCCACACACGGTCGGAATTTACGACAACACGCTCCGATCGGACATTTTCCATCGGAAAATCCGACCATGTGTACGGGGCATTAGTCTTTTGACTAAAATGGCATTTTAGTTTTTATTGTTTTTTTTAATATAAATTTTATTGTTTTTCCAGAATAAAGGAAGAGAACAGAGAATCAACAGAGAAAATACGGTACAATTCCCATCACAATAGTTGATGTTCACAGGTGGGTACATGGCATATTAATAACAGTAGCACCGATATTTGTGGTTGAATATTCAGCATCTGTAATTAACTTTCACTAATAAAAGCCAAGTTAAATGGATGGCATTTTAGTTTTAGTCCCATTTTAGTCTTTTGACTAAAATGCCATTTTAGTTTTAGTCGTGTTTTAGTCATCTCAGTTGTTTTAGTCGTTTTTTTAGTCGACTAAAATAATATTCATTTAGTCGACTAAAATGTTTTAGTCGTGGAAATTAACACTGCTGGACAGACAGGATCTAAGGACATATGTCAATACATAAAGCGACACTGGAACCAGAACAAGGAGGTTTCATGATTCTCGGTTTATGGATTGCGGAGCAAGAGTTTGGGGTGTCATGCAGGTGACACAATGTAGTGGTTGTCCCTGCACTTAACATGAGACACAAGTCACTTCACTGACCAGCAATGTAAAGAGTGTGACTGCACTGTCCACATATGTAATAGGTGTTATTTCACTGAGCACACATTTAACCGGTGTCAGCGCACTTACCAGCAATATAATGGTGTCACTGCACTGGCTACACATGTAACTGGAGTCACCACACTGGCCACAATGCAATAGGTGTGTCCATAATAACCACAGTGTAACGGGTGTTTCATACTAAACACAATGTTAAAAATATAATCACACTGATAAAAAAGTAATGGGTGTCATCACACTAACCACACATGTAATGGGTGTCACTACACTGACCGCAATGCCTTTGTTGTTATTGCACTAAGCACAGTGTGATGGGTGTAAACGTGCATTGAGCATCCCAGTGGCGGCCCGTCCATAGGGGGCGCCTGGGCGCTGCCCCCCCCCCCCCCCCCCCCCTCCAGGAAGCAAAAAAAAAAAATTTTTTTTTTACTACTGGCCCTTTAAAAAAAAAAGAAAGAAAAAAAAAGGTCCTTAAGTGCACTGTGTTCGGACGCCGGATACAGTGCGTCGCCGGACACAGTGCACTTAGGAAGCGCCACGTCTATGCAATCACGAGATTGCAGACGTGGCGCTGCATTTGCGGGCGTTTAGCCCGCCTTGGGGCGTTTTCTGAAGCGCCAAGTAGCTTCCGCTCGGCCATAGTAATACATACTACAGGCGCCGGGCAGAAGCTACTTGGCACTTCAGATTTGATTGACATCTGCCCTGAGTCAGATGTCACTTCCTGATTCTCTCTCTCATTGCGCCCGAGTGAGGAAACAGGAAGAATGCTGGTGCCAGTGTGAGGAGGAGGACACCGCAGGAGACTGAAGGCAAGTACCGCTGTGTGGAGAATGGGGGGACACCTGCTGTGGGGGGGCTCTGATGGGGGACACCTGCTGTGGGGGGACTCTGATGGGGGACACCTGCTGTGGGGGGACTCTGATGGGGGACACCTGCTGTGGGGGGACTCTGATGGGGGACACCTGCTGTGGGGGACTCTGATGGGGACACATGCTGTGGGGGGCTCTGATGGGGGACACCTGCTGTGGGGGGCTCTGATGGGGGACACCTGCTGTGGGGGGCTCTGATGGGGGACACCTGCTGTGGGGGGCTCTGATGGGGGACACCTGCTGTGGGGGGCTCTGATGGGGGACTCCTGTTTTGGGGGGACTCTGATGGAGACACCTGCTTTGGGGGACACCTGCTCTTGGGGGGCTCTGATGGGGGACACCTGCTGTGGGGGGACTCTGATGGGGGACACCTGCTGTGGGGGGACTTTGATGGGGACAACTGCTGTAGGGGACACCTGTTGTGGGGGGTTCTGATGGGGACACCTGCTGTGGGGGGACTCTGATGGGGACACCTGCTGTGGGGGGCTCTGATGGGGGACTCCTGTTTTGGGGGGACTCTGATGGGGGACACCTGCTGTGGGGGGACTCTGATGGGGGACACCTGCTGTGGGGGGCTTTGATGGGGGACACCTGCTGTGGGGGGCTCTGATGGGGGACACCTGCTGTGGGGGGGCTCTGATGGGGGACACCTGCTGTGGGGGGACTTTGATGGGGACAACTGCTGTAGGGGACACCTGCTGTGGGGGGTTCTGATGGGGACACCTGCTGTGGGGGGGCTCTGATGGGGGACTCCTGTTTTGGGGGGACTCTGATGGGGGACACTTGCTGTGGGGGGACTCTGATGGGGGACACCTGCTGTGGGGGGCTTTGATGGGGACACCTGCTGTGGGGGGCTCTGATGGGGGACACCTGCTGTGGGGGGGCTCTGATGGGGGACACCTGCTGTGGGGGGACTTTGATGGGGACAACTGCTGTAGGGGACACCTGCTGTGGGGGGTTCTGATGGGGATACCTGCTGTGGGGGGACTCTGATGGGGACACCTGCTGTGGGGGGGGCTCTGATGGGGGACTCCTGTTTTGGGGGGACTCTGATGGGGGACACCTGCTGTGGGGGGACTCTGATGGGGGACACCTGCTGTGGGGGGACTCTGATGGGGGACACCTGCTGTGGGGGGACTCTGATGGGGGACACCTGCTGTGGGGGACTCTGATGGGGGACACCTGCTGTGGGGGGCTCTGATGGGGGACACCTGCTGTGGGGGGCTCTGATGGGGAACACCTGCTGTGGGGGGACTCTGATGGGGGACACCTGCTGTGGGGGGCTCTGATGGGGAACACCTGCTGTGGGGGGCTTTGATGGGGGACACCTGCTGTGGGGGGCTTTGATAGGGGACACCTGCTGTGGGGGGACTCTGATGGGGGACACCTGCTGTGGGGGGACTCTGATGGGGGACACCTGCTGTGGGGGGCTTTGATAGGGGACACCTGCTGTGGGGGGCTCTGGTGGGGGGCTCTGATGGGGGACTCTGATGGGGGACACCTGCTGTGGGGGGGACTCTGATGGGGGACACCTGCTGTGGGGGGACTCTGATGGGGACACCTGCTGTGGGGGGCTTTGATAGGGGACACCTGCTGTGGGGGGCTCTGGTGGGGGGCTCTGATGGGGGACTTTGATGGGGGACACCTGCTGTGGGGGGACTTTGATGGGGACACCTGCTGTGGGGGGACTCTGATGGGGACACCTGCTGTGGGGGGACTCTGATGGAGACACCCTGCTGTGGGGGACACCTGCTGTGGGGGACACCTGCTGTGGGGGGCTCTGATGGCAACTCTGATGTAAGGGGACAGAGGCTGTATTGGGGGGGGGACAGAGGCTGCATTTGGGGGGACAGAGGCTGCATTTGATGTGACAGAGGCTGCATTTGATGTGACAGAGGCTGCATGTAAGGACGGACTGCTGAGGACACCTGATGGCATCTGGTTGTAGGAGACATGGCTAGTGACACACTCGGGGCTCCCACTGATTCTGCATTATGGTGAGTTGAATGATTTCATTTTATATTACAATGTAACAATAGAAACAATGCGCTTCAATCATCCTGACACAATAACAACCATGGTGCCGGGATGATTGAAGCGCTAACACCAGGTGTTTGGAGTATCTTTATCTGATGATTGTTAAACTTTGTAGAATACACATTTCTATTGTTGTGTAGGATCTAGGCCTGCTGTCCCTCTCTCCCTCTCCCTCTATCCCTCGTTCATCTCAGACGCTAACCACACCACCTTAGAGCCACGCCCACTATTTCGCTGAAACCACGCCCATTTTTATCAGGTGGGAGGGGTCAAAAAGGAAGGGCGGGGTCTGGCGCCCCCCCATCCTAAAACTTCACCAGCCGCCACTGGAGCATCCATGTAGCAGGTGTCAATATGCTGACTGGCACTGCACTGATCATAGTGTAACACATATCACTGCACCTAAACAGGTGTTACTGCATTCCACAACATAGCTTGTGTTACTGCACTGACTACATGTAATGTTCTCACCACTATGATCACCAACACACATCACCCCACCGATTACATCGCCAACATGTGTCACTGCACAATAATGACTATCATCACAGTGACCACTATAAAAAGTGAAAAAAGCTTACACAAAAAACAACAGTATTCTCTTGAGATTGAGTTTTATCCGAAAGTATGTGGAGTCTATACTGAGTCATTCTGTTCCTGATTTTCACCATGTGATGGCGCTCTTGTCTTGCTATTTGAATTTACTGTTTACATTTGTTTTCTGTGTAAACTTTTTATTGGAAAAATCGTATCTTACTTTTTTCACTGCCAGACACATTTCTCCATTCTTTGCACACAAATTTAAGGTGGTAATAAACCCAAAAATAAAAAAAGGTCTTTTTTTTTTTTTTTTTTTTTTTAGGAGTTGTTGCCATTTCACTTTTGGACAGCGACTGAAGCTGCACGTTGGCTAACATATTATAAGCAGTTACAGCACACAGATTTATTTTTTTTTTAGATAAAGGTTTTACGAAAATGAATTAAAGCTGACCATTGTAATCACCTCTGTCAGTGGTAAAGTATTTGTCTCAACCCTCTAACTACCCCTTTTCCTGGACAGCTTGGTCTGTTAAAGGAAATTGAAAAATAACAGACTTACTGGCTGGATCACTGAGAAAAAGCCTAAAAAAACAAAGTGAATGCAACCACCATATCTAAGAACCGGTAAGCTTCATTTTAATAAATGTTTATTTGTTTAATACTTCTTTAAAGTGGCATTAAACCCAAAACAAACAAAAAAATGTGATATATTTCAGCTTACTAATCATTAGATGTGGTGGCTGCATTCGTTTTTTGTTTATTAGGCATTTCCACTCTGTTTTCACCTGGTAATCTAGCCAGTAACACACCACCTGTATTAGAGTGCCTCCACTCTGGATGAAGGAGCAATAGACAAACTTTTGGACAGAAGCATTGTCAGTCTGTAACAAAACTAACAAGCCAGACACTGTTGGCCACTAGGCTACTAGAGACTCTATAAATGTAAAGCAAAGTGTTGACACGGAATAGCCGTTCTGATAAAAGCCACTTACAATTTCAGCCACTTACAATTTGTTCCACACCTAAAATGTGCAAAAATGCATGCAATACCATATATAGATAGAAGCGGGCATTACTGCATGTATGTAGGTGGGAAGTAATGGCCACTTCCAACTACATTATACCCTGTAGCTCTCACTACACATGATCATTGTTTGCCTTTTTAGCAACCAATAGACATTTTGGGATGAATTGAGGGAGATTATTTTTTGTTAATTGTGTAGGTAGAATTCAATTTATTCCATAGATAATTCTTTACGGTTAGTAATATTTACTTCACTGCATTTTCAGGAAAGCTACATTAACTGATTTTACAGTGAGGGAAAAAAGTGTTTGATCCCCTGCTCATTTTGTATGTTTGTCCACTGACAAAGAAATAATCAGTCTATAATTTTAATGATAGGTTTATTTTAACAGTGAGAGACAGAATAACAACAAAAATATCCAGAAAAACGCATTTAAAAAAAGTTATAAATTGATTTGCATTTTAATGAGCTAAATAAGTATTTGACCCCCCTTCACAAAACATGACTTAGTTCTTGGTGGCAAAACCATTGTTGGCAATTGCAGAGGCCAGATGTTTCTTGTAGTTTGGCTTAGTTTTGGCCACCAGGTTTGCACACATCTCAGGAGGGATTTTGTCCTACTCCTCTTTGCAGATCATTTCCAAGTTATTAAGGTTTTGAGGCTGACGTTTGGTTACTCAAACCTTCAGCTCCCCCCCCCCCCCCCCACATATTTTTTTTATAGGGTTGCGGTCTGGAGACTGACTAGGCCACTCCAGGACCTTAATATGCTTCTTCTTGAGCCACTCCTTTGTTGCCTTGCACTGGCTGAGGGAAAAAGGTTCTCACCCAAGATTTGACAGTACACGGCTCTGTCCTGTCCCCTTAGCAGAGAAAACTCCCCAAAGCATAATGTTTACACCTCCATGCTTGACAGTGGGGATGGTGTTCTTGGGGTCGTATGCAGCATTACTCCTCCTCCAAACACGGCGAGTTGAGTTGATGCCAAAGAGCTCGATTTTGGTCTCATCTGCCCACAACTGGATGATAAGACAGATGTAAGCTAAAACCCAGCATTATTCTGTTAGTGTGATTGAAACTGAGTAAACAGAGCTGTCTTGACATTCAAGGAAACCTACAGCAGAATATCTTGCCCTCTAGATGAAGATATAAAAACATAGAGTTCCTGTTTTGTTGGTTTAGCTAGTTGTGCTAATATATCCGTCTACCCATAAACCCATGCTGGACTTGCCAGTGATATGAAAGGTTTTGGAAAAGAAAGCTGACCGGAAATAATTTCCTTCCTTGACATACATTTTGAAGTAAACACGTGTGCTGTTACTTGTGCGTCAGGCTCAAAGATACATTTTACAGATAGTATTTTTTGCATAATCTTTTCTTATTACTTTTTTTAAATGTAAACTGATTAATACATAATTATGTGTATGTGTTGCTTAAAGCATTCTAAAATGATTTTGTTACCTCTCTGCTTTATACTTGGATAAAAAGTGTTAACTAGAAGTGTGGCTACAATTTTCGTAAAATTCTTTTCTTGCCATGTAAACCTTGTTGATGATGTGACAAGGGGTGGGGGTCACCTGGTGAGACCTATCCGTGGGAGCCAAGCATTGGGTGCGAACTGGGCTTTTTTTGTACTTGCGAGTCTGCTGTTCATTGTGATTGATGCTGGATTTACATCAGGGGACTTTTTTGGGGGGCAGCTTTTTTTAATAAAGGATTGTCAAAAACTGTCTCGTTTTTTTTTTTTTTTTTTTACTTTGCCTATTTTTTGGGGTTTTTTTTATGTACCCCATACTCATTCACATAGGATGGGGCAGGGATCTGGGGGCCACTTTGTTAAAGGGGGCTTCCAGATTCTAATAAGTCACCCCCTGCACCTCCACAAACCCAGGACCAGGGTTGCGGTGAGCAGACCTTTGTCCTCATCAACATGGGGGGCCCCCCCCTCCAAAGCACCCCCTCCATGTGGCATGTGGCCAGGTATATTTCAGGAGGGGGAGGTGCTCACTTGTCCCCCTCTTTCCTGGCCTGCCATGCTGTGTGCTCGGAAAGGTACCCAAAAGGCCTGGTATGGATAGGGGGGACCGCCACTCTGTGTTTTTACAGTTTTTTTAATTTTATGTTTTACATTCTCCTGTCAGCGGGGAATGCCGCTGACAGCAGATGAGTCATAGCTGTGGACGCTAATGGCTGCTGGCTCCTTGACAACCAGCTGAAATGAACTACATTCTTTATTTATTGCATGTCTATATTACTACTTATTTAACGCAATCATTTATTTATTTCCTTTAGTGAATTAACTTTAATAAATACCGCATAAAGGGACAGTGGTCGTCCTGCAGGAGTGTTTGGGGTCCTTATCATGTTGGAATACTTTTTTTTATTTATTATTTGTATTATTTTTTACAATTTAATATTTTATAATATTTTTTACTATTTTATTTTTATAATTTTTTTACTATTTTTTAATAGCCCTGTTGGGGGATCTTTTGAGACAGAGAAAGGAATTGAGGGCACAGATTCTTCAATTTCTTTCTCTGCAGCCTCAGCTGCAGTGAAGATGAATAAACAGGGAGTTCTGTACAGAGGCTCCTGCTCATTCATAAACTGAAGTAAAGCAAATACTGTTGACTATGCTTCATTTATGGATGAACACATTGAGTGATCAGTACTGATCACTCATTGTGTTCATTCAGAAAAGGAAGGGGCCAGTAAATTACATATCTACCAGTGCCTTCCCAGCACTCCTTCCTGAAGATCCCCCGCAGCTACTGGTGGGAGAGGAGGGAAACAGGCAGCACTGCGGGGGGTTCACGCAGGGAGGCCCGTGCAGCAGAGGGGGGATCCAATACAGGATCAAGACAGGTGGGGGGAGACATTAACAAGTACTGATACCCTGAATGTCTAAAAGCCATGGAGGGAGAGGAGGAAAAGCATCTTTCAGCTGCTGCATTGAGAGCAATTCAGGGCATTGGTATTTCTAAATGCCTCACTGCCACACCAGTCACCCCCCTCCTGTCCACGGTTTCCCCTTGCTGCGGGTGTTTTCTCTGCGTTCACCTGCAGATCAGTGATGACAAAATGCAACACGCCTGCAGTTTTCCACACCACTTTAAAACCTAATGTGGCAGGGAAGCTTCACGGACCCCCTGGAGCATGGGCAGGTTCGCATTTGCAACCCCTAACACTACGCTAGTGCTGGGAAACAAGGCCAGTAACAAAATACAGCTGTGATTTAAAGAAGTGTATGCCCAGGCAAATCAATACTACAAAATCCCAGGTTTAAAAATTTTTATATAGCCAAATGGCTCAATTCAAACTTTCTGGCTGAGGAGAATGGAAGTAAGGCGCATAGGTCCAAAAGCAGATTGCAAAGATCAGATCTCAGCTGCCGATTATTTTCTATGTCTTATCCCAGCGATTAACCCCCCCAAGCTACACACAGAACGTTTTCCGTCAAGAGTTAGCATTGTCTCTCATTATACTAAAATTTTGCAGCCAATACCATTCCTTTGAGGGTGATTTAAATTGCGTTTCCTGCAAAGCATATTGGTGGTGTTAGGTCTCTGGCAGTCTTTGGCAAGAAGAGTTTTAGGTGTTTCAATTGACTATTGATGCATGATTGCTAACAACTATTCCAAGCTGTTAGTATAATCTAGTGGTATCAACACACTTATGAAGTTACAATAAATGTATTATCAATACCACATAAAATGTTGCAAAGTAAGTGTATATAAAAAGACAATGCAACATTAACAGGTGTAACAACATTTAGTCTACATTTCCACTATTGCGACATCAAAGTCGTGCAATTTAAAACACAACTTTGGAGTGCAGCTTTGGTCCAACTTTACACTCTCTGACTCAAAGTTGCATCAAAGTAGTGCAGGCACCTTTTCAAAGTTGCATCGATTGGAACGGGTGCCATTGAAATCAATGGGCTGTGGCTTGTCGTGAGACTTTATGTGACCAAAGTCACACTCATGGAAATGTGCAAACTCCCTGATTACTGCAGGAAAACTACTATATTTCTATATGACCAAACAGAAGTAAGAGGTGGTGTGTCTAGGTTAAATACTGTACCTATCTGGATGATCATACCAGTAGGGTGGGAGGGTAGATGGTATGCTCCTCATTTATTGCCGTAGACAACTGCTTCCTTGGGTGTGTGCTTTTGGTGAGGTTTGTTTCTATTTGGATTTCTGTATCAGAAATAGCCAGTAAGAGACAGCTTCATTGTTCAACTAGAAAGAAGAAGGCATGTCATTGTAGAACCCTTATGCCACGTACACACGACTGGACTTTTCGGCATCAAAGGTCCGACGGAACAAATCCGTCGGACAATTCGATCGTGTGTGGGCCTCATCGGACCTTTTCTGTCTAAAAATCTGACGGACCTTAGAAATAGAACAAGTTTAAAATCTTTCCGACGGACTTGATTCCTATCTAAAAATCCGTTTGTCTGTATGCTAGTCCGACGAACCAAAAACGACGCAAGGGCAGCTATTGGCTACTGGCTATGAACTTCCTTATTCTAGTCCGGTCGTACGTCATCACATTCGAAAGGATTGGACTTTGGTGTGATCGTGTTTAGGCAAGTCTGTTTCGTCGGAACTCCGTCAAAGTCCTTCGGAGTTCAGTCCGACGCCCGCTCGTGTGTACGCGGCATTAAAGAAAGCCAATATCCTAATAGAAGAAATGGATTTATCACACTGTGATGTAGACAAAAAGTATGTGATTTCAATGAGCATTTATGTGTACACGGCAATAATGGGATATCATGCTGGTAGGACTACTGTATATACAGTAAGTATATGGGTGCAACATTTTGGTTTACCCGGATTAAAGTAATGCCAAGCTTTTGTTTGAGAAAAAAATGGTAAAAACCTTTTCCGTTTTTTTTTTTTTTTGGTGATCTGTGTCCTATTGGGAGATTTCTTGACTTTTTGTCCCATGGATACATCAGGATGTGAGCATAGATCACTATACAAGTAGGGAAAACATTTCAGACATTTGTAACTGGAACAAGTGTCTACATTGGTAGATTTCCCCTCTATTCCTTTTCGAATGGCAACTCGATTATTTGAATCTTCCTATCACTTTCAATCCAAGTAACAATTGTTTCTAGGACAAATAGAAAAGGTGAATTTTCCCAGTGGGGACACAAGCAGCAATAATTACCTGACAGGGCGTTTTCACACCTATGTATTTTTAGTGCTTTTTGCATTTTGCAGATTTGCACTACAGTCCATTTACCATGGTTTCCTATGGAACATGTTCTGTAGTGCAAATCAGCAAAATGCAAAAAGCACTAAAAATGCATAGATGTGAATCCAGCCTTAAAGCGTCCTCACTCTATCAAAAAAGTGTGGGCTTTAAATTGACTTTAAAGTGGAACTTTAGACAGAAAATGAAGTCCTGCTGGATCACTTCAGTCTGGCCCTTTTGCAGGTATAGCTATGTAAAACATTAAAAATAAGCATCTATATTGTTTAAAATCCAATAAAACAGTCCTACCCTGCTCTGCACATGCTCAGTTGCTCTCCGTTTTTAGGCACTTCTGGGTTTGTAGAGGCCAATCTGCTGACAGCCTAAAGGCCCCTTTCACACGATTGGACTGGGCGTTCCATGTTAGCCTATGAAGCGACGGATGTCAGCGGAGACATGTCCGCTGATATCCGACCCAGTCCGGTCCGCAAAAAGCAGACGCATGGCCCTACGTCCAGATCCGTCACTGGCGGATCGGATCGGGTGAGATCTGATGAAAACAGACATGCTGTCCGTTTTCATCCGATCCCTCCATAGGCAGCAGCGGCACCTGACAAGCCCCTCCCCGCTCAGTGAGCAGAGAGGGACCTGTCATCCGCCGGCTCAGCGGAGATCAACGAAGAGATCTCCCGCTGAGCCGGCAGACCGGGGCGGGCTCCGTGGAAGCGGAGTCCGCCTCGTGTGAATGAGGGCTAAGGCTCTGTTCACACCTAGGTGTTTTGTTTTCATGCAGAAAGTAGCGAGATTTTTGCCTCAATTTTTGCCGTTTTTTTGCAGCGATTTTGGCACGATTTGTACAGGTCAAAAGGTCACCAATGTAAAAAGCAAAAAACGCCTGTAATCTACCAAAAAAGAAGCTCCTGTACTTTTTTGAGCTTTGGGCGTTTTGCTTCAGATGACAAAACGTTCAGATGTGAACAAGAGCCATTGAAATTAATAGGATTTGTCTTGTTGGACATTTTTAGAGTTGAGGCTTACACAGAAAAACGCCCAAAAAGGCCTAGGTGTGAACAGAGCCTAAAGCGGAATTAAACCCATCTATCCTTTACAGCCAAGGAAGATGCTTCTGCTTAAACTGCAACTGCCATGGTGCTGCACATGTGATCAGTTAGGACAGCATTCATTTGATGGTTTGACAGTTTGGTTGAGGATACAATCAAATTAAACTGTTTTTTAAAACTAGTAAATTGATGGGTTAAGTTCCGCTTTATGATTTACAGCTGGGGCTTTGGGCTTCAGCAAAATGGCAGCCTTCAGCAAGAAGAAACAGGAGCAATGCTGGAGGCAATTTACAGCACACACTAAATTTGGTAGCATAATTATTAACCACTTGCCGACCAGCTGCCGCAGTTTTACTGCGGCAGAATGGCACGGCTGGGCGAAACAACGTTACCTTACGTCGCTTCGCCTTTTGGCCACTAGGGCCCGCAGGGTGTACCCGGAGCTGATGCCAGTGCCGGGCGGGCGCGATGACCACGATCGCTCGTGACAGAGCGAGAACCGGGATCTGTGTGTAAGCACACAAATCCTGGTTATTTCAGGGGAGTAGAGAGAGATTGTGTGTTCATACTGAGTATGAAAAACGATCTGTCATTTCCTCCAGTCACTCCCATCCCCCTTACAGTTAGAACACACCTAAGGAACACAGTTAACCCCTTGATCGACCCCTAGTGTCAACCCCTTCCCTGCCAGTGACATTTACACAGTAATCAGTGCATTTTTATAGCACTGATCGCTGTATAATTGTCAATGATCCCAAAAATGTGTCAAAAATGTCTGATCTGTCAGCCGCAATATCGCAGTCCCAATAAAAATCGCAGATCGCCGCCATTACTAGTAAAAAAAAAAAAAATAATAAAAATGCCATAAATCTATCCCCTATTTTGTAGATGCTACAACTTTTGCGCAAATCAATCAATATACGCTTGTTGCGGTTTTTTTGTTTTTTTTACCAAAAATATGTAGAAGAATGCATGTTGGCCTAAACTGAGGAAAAAATGTGTTTTTTTTTTTTTAAAAGTGTGGGGTATTTATTATAGCAAAAAGTAAAAGATAATGGGGGTAATTTATGAAAGGCAAATCCACTCTGCACTGCAAGTGCACTTGGAAGTGCAGTCGCTCTAAATCTAAGGGGTAGATCTGAAATGAGTGGAAGCTCCCCCTCGGACCTACAGCGACTTTACTTCCAAGTGCACTTGCAGTGCAAAGTGGAGTTTCCTTTAGTAAATAACCCCCATTGTATTTTTTTCAAAATTGTCGCTTTTCTTTTGTTTATAGTGCAAAAAATAAAAGCTGCAGAGGTGATCAAATACCACCAAAAGAAAGCTCTATTTGTGGGGAAAAAAAGGACGCAAAATTTGTTTGGGTACAACGTTGCATGATCGCGCAAATTGTCCGTTAAAGCGACGCAGTGCCAAATTGTAAAAAGTGCTCTGGTCAGGAAGGGGGTAAAATCTTCCGGGGCTGCAGTGGTTAATGTGGAATGTATGTTCCATGCTAAAGAACGTTATTTTTTATCAAGTTGTTCTGGGTAAAGTTTTGCTTTAAGCACTACTTAAAAAATGTCTTTTTAACCAAGTCCATATTTTAACTTGTAAATTATGTGGAGCTACACTCTCCATTTATCTTCACTGTTACAAATGCTCTAGGTTAGACCTTGCTGAGTATACATGTAGCGCACCCCACGTAGGATCCGCAAGTTAATTGGGATTCCCCACCCTGCACAGCCAGGCACACCGAATTTCCACAGGCACATTTGAGTCAGAAAACAGTCCGGTACTTTGTTATGTACAAGGATGTATTTACTGTATTGCGCTAAAAAGAAAATCCTTCACTGGAGATCTCACCTGCCATCTACTGTGTCCTCCTGGGATTCCTCCATCTACCTATGTATATACTGACTTTTTCAAGTAGGAACTGTTCGAAAAACTTTGATAGAGTTTGGATGCCATGGACAAGACAGTAGATCCCGTTCTTCTTCCTCTTCCCTTCTCTTCACCCCCCACCTACCTTTTTTCCATTTCATTCTTCTGCTCCTCTTTTACCTTGGCATTACTCCTAGTTTTTTGTTTGTCTTAATTGAAATATTTCTTACGTAAAAAACATGCCTATAGAGTATGTACAGTGGATTACACTGTAATGCCCCGTACACACGATCAGACATTGATTGGACATTCCGACAACAAAATCCATGGATTTATTTCCGACGGATGTTGGCTCAAATTTGTCTTGCATACACACGGTCACACAAAGTTGTCTGAATTTCCGAACATCAAGAAGGTGGTGACGTACGACGAGCCGAGAAAAATGAAGTTCAATAGCCAGTGCGGCTCTTCTGCTTGATTCCGAGCATGTGTGGCACTTTTTACGTCAAAATTGTGTACACACGATCAGTATTTGCGCAAACGGATTTTGTTGTCGGAAAATTTGAGAACCAGATCTCAAATTTTGTGCAACGGAAATTCCGATGGAAACTGTCCAATGGAGCCTACGCACGGTCGGAATTTCCGACAACAAGCTCCGATCGCACATTTTATGTCAGAAAATCCGACCGTGTGTACGCAGCATAAGGCATACTTTAGTTCTTGTTTATTGTCTTGACTGCCATGCAATGGTACATCTTAAAGAAAAAAAATTCTCCAAGTCTTTAAAACACCCAACATCACTAATGAAAGATACCGTCTAAAGAAGGCTGATAATAAGATAATGAACTGTAATAAAAAAAAAGTGATTACAACTACTGATAGTTGCAATTAAGAGCACATTGGAATGACTAAACAATCGCCAAATGTAGTTTTGTTTTGTTTCATTACTTTTTCTGAGTTTGTTGAGCACATCTTTCAAAACAGTAATCGACGACATCTTACGACCTAAAGCCATCTTCCTAATGCAATCGATCAATAATCCTGATAGAACTTGAAGCGCCAAACTCTTTAATTAGTTACTGACCTAAAGAGGCTGCCAAATGGTAAACTGTTTCAGCTGACTTGGCATTTTTCCCCCCCTTTAGAAAATGTTCCATTGCCCTTGCCAAAAGAGAAGCAGAAGCGCATATGTTATATGGTACTCCATGCACAAACCTCAGAAATAAGTGTTTTTGGTATGTCTTCTCTATTGTAAAACCGCCTAACCTTCAATGTGGCTTTTATTATAGTCTTAGGTGCCTCCAAGGCATAAAGCTAAATAAACTTTAAAAGATAACTAAGTTTTTTGTTTTTTTCTGTTTAACCTTAATGTAAACCCCTAGTTCCACTAGATGGTGGTATTTAGGTCACAAGGTAGATGTACTACAGAGTATTCATAGTTGCCGACCAGGTCATATTTACAAAGCATTTGGTCAATGACCTAACATTAGTTACCATTATGTGTGTGACAGTGTTACATTGTATAATCAATCTGAGATTGACACAAGTTTACACCAACACAAGTAAAGAAATATTATCTTCATGTTGATGGCACTGATAAAGGTAACTAAACAGGTTTTAGTGGGAACTAAGATATAGGCTCCATGGCTCTGATGACATTGATGGATTGTAACCACTAAACAATCTCATGGCTTTAGGTAACTTTCCCCATTCAGCTTTTGTTATAATGAATAAAATGTTCAAAGTAATTATTAATATAAAGTAAATTAACTATATTACCAGATTATTAATTTGTGTAAAAATGAGAAAATGTTTTAGTAAGCAGCAAAGGTGTTCTTTATTTTGTTTCAAATATATAGAAGCCCTAAGTTTAACATAAAAAAAGAATTTGAAAAAAAGCTACTATCACATCAAGCAATAGCCCCTGGCTGAAAAGGAAATGGTGGACTTATTCAGGAAATCATGAAATGACTTGGACTCAAAGGTGAATAGAAGCAAAGAAAAGATTGTTTGTCCCTCTTAACTTGGCACATGTGGACCATTAGGCAAATCTGTAGAGCTTTGCAGTAAATGGTTAAAAAAAAATCATTTATGGGCTTTTGCCACAGGTCATAACAGTTCTTTTCCTAAATCTCTAAAAGCAACAACTGAAATGAGCTTTATTTTTTATCTTTTATGGTTGTGACTGGCAAAGCATCATTCTTCAAAGCACTTTATGAACATAAGCAGAAATGTGCTACCCTGAGTAAAATAATTCAGTTGTATAAGTTCGCCTATAACACAAACGTACTGTTACAAGTAAAAAGAATGTTATCTGTGCTAGGATTCAATTAACATCTTCTCCAGGTTTTTTATTTATGAAATATTTAATTTAAACAAAAGTTCTAAAAACAGAAGCAAAGACTACAATACCAATAAAAATGGTCTGGAGTCACAGGGCAAATCAAATAATTGTAAGAAAAACAAAACAACCTCCCTAAGTACACACTGGAAGAAAATCGGGCAAATCGGACAAACTATCATAAGATTTTCCTTGTTTTAAAGCAAGTCGGAACCAAAGAAGGAAGTAATGTACGAAAATTATCATACGACAAAGGCGCTTTTTTTTTGTTGTTTGTTTCTAATCATGCGCAGTCTTACGTTTTTGATTTTTCTCATCTGAAAATTGTACCAAAACGGTACACATTAACTGCTTCTGGACCAGCCGCCGCAGTTATACTGCGGCAGGTTGGCTCCCCTGCGCATAACCACGTAGCTGTACGTTGGCTCGCGGGGGCCAGATAGCAAGGGGTGCCGATGGTCACGATGACCGCCAGCCACAAGCGATCGTGACCAGGAGAAACAGAACACGGACGAGTGTGTGTAAACACACACTTCCCTGTTCTGTTCTGACAGGAGTGACAGATCGTGTGTTCCTATTGACTAGAAACCACGATCTGTCACTTCCTGTGGTTAGTCCCTCCCCCTTCAGTTAGAATCACGTAGCAGGGAACACAGTTAACCCCTTCACTGCCCCCTAGTGTTAACCCCTTCACTGCCAGTGACATTTTTACAGTAATCAATGCATTTTTAATCGCACTGATCGCTGTATTGATGCCAGTGGTTCCAAAAATGTGTCAAAATTGTCCGATGTGTCTCCCATAATGTCGCAGTCACAATAAAAATTGCAGATTGCCGCCATTACTAGTAAAAAAAAAATAATAATAAAAATCCTATAAATCTATTCCCTATTTTGTAGACGCTATAACTTTTTTGCATAAACCAATCAATATAAGCTTATTGCGATTTTTTTTTTTTACCAAAAATATGTAGAAGAATACATATCGGCCTAAACTGAGAAAAAATTCGCTTTTTAAAAAAAAAAAAAAATGGGGGTATTTATTATAGCAAAACGTACAAAATATTGTGTTTTTTTCAAAATTGTCACTCTTTTTTTTTTTATAGCGCAAAAAATAAAAACCACAGAGAGGCTATCAAATACCACCAAAAGAAAGCTCTATTTGTGGGGAAAAAAAGGACGTCAAGTTTGTTTGGGTACAACGTCGCACAACCGTGCAATTGTCAGTTAAAGTGACGCAGTGGCGAATCGCAAAAAAACGCTCTGGTCAGGAAGGGGGTAAATTCTTCCGGGGCTGAAGTGGTTAAATGAAAATTGTTTGTTCTGTTCCCGTACGAGAAAATGTAGCAGTTTGTCCCTTTTGGCAATGTTTGTTCGGAAGGTCGGAATCGGCTGTTGAAAGTTGTGTACATACTTTCAGAAAATTGTACGATCGTTCCTCGGACGAAAACGTTTGCTTGATTTTCTTATAGTGTGTACGAGCCTTAAGTGTCTACAACAGTATCAAAACAATTAAACAAATCATACACAGAGGGATGGTATACAGCACCAGCTTTAACAATATAATCTTTATTTTTCACAGAGCTGTACATTCAATAAAATACTAAAAACATTTAAAGCGAACTTCCATGTTTACTGGAACTTTAAATAGTTTGTTTGGACGAAGCGGCTCTCAGCTCTGTAAGAACTATATGGAGCCTTAGTAGATACAGTACATGTGCATCTGTGTTATGGCTGTGGGATATGTACTTCTCTTCCAACACTTGGATTCAAATCAAGTCCAGCTGAGTGGTGCTCCAAATTTTCACAGGGAGCTTTTTACTGAATGAATACAAAATGTCTTCTGACTGGCTTGTAGGCAGGTAGCCTACCGTGTATAGTTAGCACCTGGCTGCCCAGGCTGGTAAGGAAAGGGTTAATGCTTGTGCCACCTTCCTTTTTTGTTCACGGGTTCCAGTCTTCCTCCTGTGTGATATAAAGGGGAGAGGCCCGGATCCTATGGGGGGACCAAGAATGATGGGAATCTAGATCAAGTGGGGAAACCTGGGACAGGCTCAGGATGCACGCACAGAGTCAGAATTATGTCCTAAGAAGCTTGTTGGCATGCCAATACACCAAAATACTCCCAAGGACATGAACTATTTTGTTTGAGCTGGCTCCAGTTTGGAATCTACCCAATGACTCTACACCCAGAACCTGGGGCAGCCACAGTTAAGTTTAGTTAGGGAAAGGACATTGCCGTATCGTTTAGAACGCGATGACATACGACAGGATTAGAAAAAGGAAGTTCAATAGCCAGTAGCCAATAGCTGCCCTTGCGTCGATTTTGGTCCGTCGGAATAGCATACAGACGAGCGGTTTTCCCGATAGGAACTGATTCCGTCGGAAAGATTTGAAACATGTTCTATTTCTAGGTCTGTCAGAATTTTCGAAAGAAAAAGTCCGATGGAGCCCAAACACGATCGGAATATTCGATGGAATGATTCCGTCTGACCTTTTCTGACGGAAAGTCCGGTCATGTGTACACGGCATAATAGTACTGCATGTCCCTACTAATTCAACACATACACCTGTTCAAGTGTGTAGGACAAGGGACAACATTTTCTGGAGGAACTCCACATATAACACTACACACAAGTGGCTCATCTCTGAGTTGGGGGACTGCCTTAATGTGACCAGGGCCCCCCCGATCCTGGGCATTGGTGAGCACACCTTCAGACAAGGTGTTACCTCGTGTTAGGATGAGTGACCCTGTTCTTTGCCTGGCATAGCCCAAAGAACGCACCCTGGGGTAGGCCTCCTCTGTGACCCACACTTGGCACCCAACGAGTTCATGGGGAACATGGAGGAAGTGTCACCCACCTGCCCTAACAGGCTGGGCAGAGAGGCAGGCTGACAACATCACAAACTCTGCCTCAATCAATCAAAGAAAGTTTTGTATTCATTCACAGAATTCAAATCTCCCTGTTGGAGAGCTGCTCAGCCCGACTCGATTTTGTTCTGGGAGGGGGAAGGGAAGTTTGCCTCCCAAAGCCAGAATGCAGCACTGTGTACTGTATGTAGCTGAGGCTACATATAGTTTATAGAGTGCTGAGAGTCATTGCAACAATTAGTTTGGTCCAAACAAATGATTTAAAGTTACAGTAAACATAGAGATCAGCTTTAAGGAACAAAACCTCTCCTATCATCACCATAGGTAACCAAACAAATGGATTTAGAATATTCAGAATCTTTTCTTAAAGTTGTTCTAAATCCTTAATGCATGCACAATGCATTAAGGTAAACAACTTTCTGTTGCAGAGGGCCAAGGGACAAGGAATTTTATGGTAGTCCTCCACCAATTGGATTTAAATAGGGATATAGAAACAAAATGCTCCAATAGCGTAAAAACCCTTACATATAGTTTATTAAAATGTTAAAATCGCACTTAGATCATGATGTAAACAATAGCGCCAAACAACAAAAATCCTCGCCGGCAGTAAACAAACACCAGCACGCAGCTCTGCCCAATAATATCTCAATGTACTCTGAACTCTGTACTCTGAAAATAAAGCATAGAGCAAATAAACAATTGGATTCTAAGAACAAATCATGGAATCATTTTCTTTAACAAAATGTAATCTACATTTTTGACTCATCAAAGTAACAACTTTTTGCAGATATAACAGCCGAACACACTTATGGCATTCTTTCTACAATGGAAATCAAATATTGTTTGGAAAGTTCTTCCCAACACTGTTGCAGAATTTCTCACAAATATGTGTGTTGCACTTGTAGGTTGCTTTGCTTTAACCCTTCTGTCCAGTTCATCCCAAACCAGCTCAATGGGGTTTAATTCTGGGGAGGGTGCTGGCCAGGGTGCCGTGAAGAGGCCTTGCAGCTTACACATGCTTTTGCAAATGCGTGCTAACTAAACTCCTGTTTTTAACGCAGACTGTTGGACAGGTTAATTTGGTTGGTCAGCAGACTGGTTAGTGAGTTGAGCTATGGAATGTTCTGTTTTTGTCTTTTATGTGTTTGCCCTTCCATGTACTCCTTTCTGTGAAGGCCAGTTACAGTTGGGGGCAGGGGCCATTTGTTTGTTACTGGTGTAAATATGGTCACACTGGGCACCTTCGCTGCCACTGTGCTATGTGCTGGGTGTCCAGTGTGCTCCTGTTGCTTTAAGGGGGATTGGTCTGCCTCCAGGTCCACCTGCCCCTCATCTATCCATTGAATGCATGTGCTCCCACTGTAGAGACACTCAAAAATTCAGTAGCGTTTAGGGTCGGTTTACTACAGCAACTTGGGATCCGACTTGTCAGCCCTCAAGTTGCTTGACATTGGGAATTGCATTATAGTCAATGAGAGCCGTCTTAATGTACACTACTGAAGTCGCTCTGACTTCAGAAAAGGTTCCTGTACTACTTCAAGGCTACTTCTAGGTGACCTGTACCCATACAACTTAATGGAAGTCGCCTCCAAGTCGGATCTCCATCTATATTGAAGCGACTTTGCAGGAAAAGAAATACGTTTACCCAGGCAAACCCCTCCCTCCCAGAGAGCTGATTATACTGTGATTGGCCTCAGCCAAAGTCGCCTGTCCTGGAGGCGAATTGAAGTCACGTTGTAAGTTGCTTAGAGTCGCGTTGAAGTCGCGTTGAAGTCGCCTTGCAAAGTCACGCTGAAG
The DNA here is from genome assembly GCF_042186555.1 of Aquarana catesbeiana. NCBI lineage: Eukaryota > Metazoa > Chordata > Amphibia > Anura > Ranidae > Aquarana > Aquarana catesbeiana. Next base: position 383,807,285 of record NC_133324.1, read on the forward strand.
TCGTGTTGCCCCTGTGTGAATCGGCACTTAGGACTGCAAGCATACACAGAGTGCCGTGAAGAGGCCTTGGAGCTTACACATGCCTTTAAAAATGCGTGCTAACTAAACCCCTGTTTTTAACGCAGACTGTTGGACAGGTTAATTTGGTTGGTCAGCAGACTGGTTGGTGAGTTGAGTTATGTAATGTTCTGTTTTTGTCTTTCATTTTATGATCTGAAACTTACATCTTGTTCTTTTCTTCTAAGGTAGTTCTGACAGCCTGGAGGTATGTTTTGGTTCTTTATCTTGCTGTAGGATGAACCCCTGACAAACTAGGTGTATTGTAGAGGGTATTTCTTGGTGCTGAAACCTAGTAGTAGGTTTGGTTCAGGGTACCAATCATTGCCAATGCAAGTCACCAACTCTGGATCCAGCCAAAGAGCCCCAGACCATCATGCTTCCTCCTCCATGTTTGACAGTTGGTGTCACCCACCAAGGAACCATTCTTTTTATGTACTCAACAGCAAACAAAACCTTGCTGTGATGAACTGGATCTCAAATTTTGATTCATAGGTCCATAAAACCATCTTCAGTAGCCCAGACTAGCCTCTTTTTCTTATTTTGCCATCTTAGCCACTGCTTTCTTACAGCCACTCAACCTGTCAAACCTGCAGCTGGAAATCTTCTCTTCACAGCTGAAACTGAGATTTGCTTACTTCGATCAGTGTTAAGCTATGCTTGAAGCTGTTGTTCTGTGAGCCGCCTGTCACGCAAGCTGTTGACTCTCAGAAACTTCTCTTCTAATTCTGTTTTGGCTTTGAATCTGCCAGACCTCCAGTTTCCAAGTGCCTTTTGATGGTGTAGAAAACCCACTGACACCTTGGCTTTGCTTGCAATTTCTCTAAAGGAAAGACCTACATTGTAAGGGTTATAATGTTCTCTGTCTTCCTTTGTTAATTGTCTTTTTATCGCTATTTTGAGAGCAATTCACTACTTCCTGCAGTACAATACTGTTAAAATATTGATTAAAGTGGTTGTAAACCCACTAAAAAAAAAAAAAAAAAAATCCTACTAAACAAAGGCATAATGAGCTAGTATGCATAACATACTAGCTCATTATGAACCTTAGATCGAAGCCCCCACAGCGGTCCTCATACACGCCGCTCCATCCGGTTACATCGCTCCTGGACTTACTTCCGGGCTCTGGCGCTGTGATTGGCCGGAGCCGAAATGACGTCACTCCTGCGCACGTGCGCATGAGCTGCTGGTAACAGCACACTAACCGAAGCAACGGCACATATGATGACGTCGGCAAATGCTGATACAGGGAATATCTCCTAAACCGTGCAGGTTTAGGCGATATCCGGGGTAGCTACAGGTAAGCCTTATTATATATGAAGTGGTTGTAAAGGATTTACAACCACTTTAAGAGGGTGTAGTAACACAGTCTGCTTCAACACTGATTTTATACAGACAGAGAGCTTGTAAGTAATCAACAAAAGTTGGGACATCTGTAGGAATTGTTAGCATAAACGTTCAAGTCTTAATCCACTTACATTGCTGCAGAACAACTGTGAGTTGTTAACCCGTTACTACTTCCCATGAAAAGACCTTTTTGTATAACTCTACATTATTGTTCAGTTTTTGTTGACCTAAACATTTTTCTCCCCTCTGGCAGTTTACCGCTTAACTCAACACACAGCCATTAATGTCTAAACCACTGGCAACAAAAGTGAGCACACCCCTAAGTGAAAATGTCCAGATTGGGCCCAAAGTGACAATATTTTGTGTGGCCACCATTATTTTCTGAAAGTAGGGGATCATGCTCTGCTTCAGTATGTCACAGTACATGTTGGCATGTACTGTGACATACTGAATGTAATTCATAAAAAATAAATAATGAATTAAAAATGTATACTGATAAAGAATTACAGTCCATAACTACAATAATCAAGAAAGAAATGAAAATAAACTCAAATGTTAAAAATTGACTATCGCATAGACAAAAAATGAACTCAGTCATAACTATCAAATAGGGACAGCTGGTAACTGATATCCAAATATGCAGCCATACTGCATCCCCACTGTTAGGGATGAGCTTCGTGTTCGAGTCGAACCCATGTTCGACTCGAACATTGGCTGTTCGGACGTTCGCCGAATTCCGAACTTTATGGGCCGTTCGCGCCAAATTCGTGTGGCGCGTCACGGCCCATAATTCACTGCGGCATCGCAGTGCATTGCTGGCTGATGATTGGCCAAGCATGCACTATGACCCGCATGCTTGGCCAATCACAGCGCCGCGTTAACAGAGAGCCGTAATTGGCCAAAGCCAAGGAGGCTTTGGCCAATTATGGCTCAGGGGATTTAGTACACGCCCCACACTATATAAGGCCGCCTGCACGGCGGCCCTGTGTAGTGTGTGTTCCGGCGTTCATTGAGAGAGAGAGAGAGACAGACAGTGACATTTGATTTGAGTTAGCTAGATTAGGCAGGACAGTCAGTCAGTTAGCTGTACTTAAAGTGTATTGTCTATATATATATGCATCCCAGGTGTTGCATATATATATATACACTGTATTCAGTTTAGCTAGATCCGTTCCTGTTATCTTCTAGACTATTTACATTTAGTGCAGTGCGTCCTGCTCACAGTGTTCAGCTAGATCCGTTCCTGTTATCTTCTTACTGACAGGCAGGCTTGTCTTGTTACAGTATTTTGAAGAAAATTACTGGTGTTCTTTTGATCCTATTAGTACCACAGTCAGGCAGCTAGACTATTTACATTTAGTGCAGTGCGTCCACCTCACAGTGTTCAGCTAAACCTACAAGCTAGTGGGGTGCGTCCTGCTCACAGTGTTCAGCTAGATCCGTTTCTGTTATCTTCTTACTGACAGGCAGGCTTGTCTTGTTACAGTAAATACAGCTACCTGAAGAAAATTACTGGTGTTCTTTTGATCCTATTAGTACCACAGTCAGGCAGCTAGACTATTTACATTTAGTGCAGTGCGTCCACCTCACAGTGTTCAGCTAAACCTACAAGCTAGTGGGGTGCGTCCTGCTCACAGTGTTCAGCTAGATCCTTTTCTGTTATCTTCTTACTGACAGGCAGGCTTGTCTTGTTACAGTAAATACAGCTACCTGAAGAAAATTACTGGTGTTCTTTTGATCCTATTAGTACCACAGTCAGGCAGCTAGACTATTTACATTTAGTGCAGAGCGTCCTGCTCACAGTGTTCTGCTAAACCTACAAGCTAGTGGGGTGCGTCCTGCTCACAGTGTTCAGCTAGATCGGTTTCTGTTATCTTCTTACTGACAGGCAGGCTTGTCTTGTTACAGTAAATACAGCTACCTGAAGAAAATTGCTGGTGTTCTTTTGATCCTATTAGTACCACAGTCAGGCAGCTAGACTATTTACAGTTAGTGCAGTGCGTCCTGCTCACAGTGTTCTGCTAAACCTACAAGTTAGTGGGGTGCGTCCTGCTCACAGTGTTCAGCTAAACCTACAAGTTAGTGGGGTGCGTCCACCTCACAGTGTTCAGCTAAACCTACAAGCTAGTGGGGTGCGTCCTGCTCACAGTGTTCAGCTAGATCCGTTTCTGTTATCTTCTTACTGACAGGCAGGCTTGTCTTGTTACAGTAAATACAGCTACCTGAAGAAAATTGCTTGTGTTCTTTTGATCCTATTAGTACCACAGTCAGGCAGCTAGACTATTTACAGTTAGTGCAGTGCGTCCTGCTCACAGTGTTCTGCTAAACCTACAAGTTAGTGGGGTGCGTCCTGCTCACAGTGTTCAGCTAAACCTACAAGTTAGTGGGGTGCGTCCACCTCACAGTGTTCAGCTAAACCTACAAGCTAGTGGGGTGCGTCCTGCTCACAGTGTTCAGCTAGATCCGTTTCTGTTATCTTCTTACTGACAGGCAGGCTTGTCTTGTTACAGTAAATACAGCTACCTGAAGAAAATTGCTTGTGTTCTTTTGATCCTATTAGTACCACAGTCAGGCAGCTAGACTATTTAAAGTTAGTGCAGTGCGTCCTGCTCACAGTGTTCTGCTAAACCTACAAGTTAGTGGGGTGCGTCCTGCTCACAGTGTTCAGCTAAACCTACAAGTTAGTGGGGTGCGTCCACCTCACAGTGTTCAGCTAAACCTACAAGCTAGTGGGGTGCGTCCTGCTCACAGTGTTCAGCTAGATCGGTTTCTGTTATCTTCTTACTGACAGGCAGGCTTGTCTTGTTACAGTAAATACAGCTACCTGAAGAAAATTGCTGGTGTTCTTTTGATCCTATTAGTACCACAGTCAGGCAGCTAGACTATTTACAGTTAGTGCAGTGCGTCCTGCTCACAGTGTTCTGCTAAACCTACAAGTTAGTGGGGTGCGTCCTGCTCACAGTGTTCAGCTAAACCTACAAGTTAGTGATTGATTTTGCTAGCTGCAGTATCAGTACATATATATATATATATATATATATATATATATATATATATATCCCAGCTTAGTGCAGCTACAGGCCATTAGTATGTCTGGAAGGCCAAGAAGGAGAGGCAGACAGTCACAAGCCAATAAGAGAGGGCAAGCAGGCTCTGTGTCTAGTGCTGGTCGTGGAGACGGTGCATCCTCATCAGCACGTGGCCATGGGACACGCTTGGCCTTTTTTTCGGCAGCTGGCCATGTTGAGCCGCAACATGCGGAAGACTTAGTCGAGTGGATGACCAAGCCGTCCTCATCCTCCTCATCCTCTCTCACCCATGCCCAGGGGACTTTGTCTGGCAAAGCAGCGGCCTCTTCCCTCGGCTCAATGTCATCAGTGACTCCTTCCCTAGCCCCACCATGTCCTCCTGAGGAGTCCCTCGAACTGTTTGACCACAGTGTTGGGTACATGCTCCAGGAGGATGCCCAGCGTTTGGAAGGCTCTGATGATGATACTGAGCTCGATGAAGGCAGTAACATGAGCACGGACAGAGGGGGTGCCCAAGAAGGACAGCAATCTGGCAGTCATGCTCCCCCTGCTGCAGCATACTGCCAGGTTTGCTCCAGTGATGAGGAGGGAGGGGATGATGAGGTCACTGACTCAACGTGGGTGCCTGATAGGAGAGAGGAGGAGGAGGAGGAGGCGGCACATCACCAACGAGGCAGGATGCCCTCCAGGGGCCAGCCTAAGGGCAGCACATTGACTGCATCACACCCCAAAGCTCCACATGTGCAGGGCGCTGCAGTCTCTGCGCGTTATTCAAAAAGTTCTTTGGTGTGGGCCTTTTTTGAGACGAGTGCATCAGATCGCACCGCTGCTATTTGCAACATATGTCTCAAGCGTATCTCGCGTGGCCAAAACATCTCCCGCTTGGGTACCACATGCTTGACCAGACATATGTTGACCTGCCATGCAGTTCGTTGGCAAGCGTATCTAAAAGACCCACACCAAAGAACAAAGAGGACCTCTCCTTGCTCCTCATCAGCTGAGATTTCCAACCCCATTAGACCTTCAGTCCTCTCTGAGACCTGCACTGAGAGGAATGAAGGTGTAGAATTAGGTGTGTCACAGCCAAGTACTTGTGGGCAATCTGATTTTGGTACACCGACGTCAGATTGTACCAGGCAAATTTCCCTGCCCCAGCTGCTGCACCGCCGAAAGAAGTTTGCTCCCAGCCATCCACATGCCCAGCGGTTGAATGCTAGCTTGGCAAAATTGCTAGCACTTCAACTGCTGCCTTTTCAGTTGGTAGACTCTGCCCCCTTCCGTGAGTTTGTGGAATGTGCGGTTCCTCAGTGGCAGGTACCCAAACGCCACTTTTTCTCACGGAAGGCGATTCCGGCTCTCTACCAGCATGTGGAAGGCAATGTCCATGCCTCGCTGGACAGGGCGGTCAGCGGTAAGGTGCATATTACCGCTGACTCATGGTCCAGCAGGCATGGACAGGGACGTTACCTAAGTTTCACGGCGCATTGGGTGACTCTGCTGGCAGCTGGGAAGGATGCAGGACAAGGTGCAGTAGTGTTGAGGTTGTTCCGCCACCACGCCTCCAAAATGCTAATGATTGTGACACACCTCTCTCCTCCACCCCCTCCTCTTCTTCTTCCTCCATGGCCTCTTCCTCAGAACCAGCGGTGCTCCGTAGTCGTTCAAGGGGCTACGCAAGTACACAGGCCAAAAGATGCCATGCGGTGCTTGAGCTGGTGTGCTTGGGGGACAGGAGCCACACTGGGGCAGAGGTTCTGTCAGCTCTGCAGGGGCAGGTTCAGAGGTGGTTGACGCCACGCCAACTTAAGGCAGGAATGGTGGTTTGCGACAATGGCACCAACCTCCTCTCTGCCCTCCGACAGGGACAAATGACCCATGTGCCCTGTTTGGCTCACGTCCTTAACTTGGTGGTGCAGCGGTTCTTGGGCAGGTACCCGGGCTTACAGGATGTCCTGAGGCAGGCCAGGAAAGTCTGTGTGCATTTCCGCCGGTCATATAATGCCAGTGCTCGGCTGACGGACCTCCAAAAGGAGTTTAACCTGCCCAAGAACCGCCTAATCTGTGACATGCCCACCAGGTGGAACTCAACGTTGGCCATGCTGCAGCGGCTGCACACGCAGCAGAGGGCCATCAATGAGTACCTGTGCGACTATGGCACCAGGACAGGGTCAGGGGAGCTTGTTTTTTTTTCCCCACGCCAGTGGGCCATGATCAGGGATGCATGCACTGTCCTGTCACCATTTGAGGAGGCCACGAGAATGGTGAGCAGTGACAGTGCATGCATCAGTGACACTGTCCCCCTTGTCCACCTGTTGGAGCACACGCTGCGTGGAATAATGGACAGGGCACTTGAGGCAGAACAGAGGCAGGAAGAGGAGGACTTCCTTAGCTCTCAAGGCCCCCTTTATCCAGACAGTGTTCCTGCGTGCCCGCCAATCACACAGGAAGAGGACGAGGAGGAGGAGGAGGAGGAGGAAGATTGTGTCAGTATGGAGGTGGAGCCTGGCACTCAGCATCAGCAGCAGTCTTTAAGGGATCAGTCCCAAGAAACACATGGACTTGTACGTGGCTGGGAGGAGGTGGCTGCGGACCATGTTGTCCTTAGTGACCCAGAGGACTCCGGACCGAATGCCTCAGCAAACCTACGCTGCATGGCCTCCCTGATCCTGCAAAGCCTGCGTAAGGATCCTCGTATTCGTGGTATCAAGGAGAAGGACCAATACTGGCTGGCAACCCTCCTTGATCCACGTTACAAGGGTAAGGTTGCGGACCTTATCTTGCCATCGCAGAGGGAGCAGAGGATGAAACATCTTCGGGAGGCCTTGCAGAAAGGTCTGTGCAACGCGTTTCCAGAGACTGGGAGGTTACAAACTCCTGTTTCTGGACAACGTGTTGCTGAGGCTTCGGTCAGTCAAAGAAGGAGCGATGGAGAAGGTGGCCGTCTGACCGATGCGTTCAGACAATTTTTTGGTCCGCAGCCCCAAGGTATGATCGGTTCCAGCAACCATCGCGAGCGTCTGTTTTACATGGTGCAGGAATACCTAGGGGCAAGATCAGACTTGGACACCTTTCCCACCGAAAATCCTCTGGGTTACTGGGTCTTGAGGATGGATCACTGGCCAGAGCTTGCACAGTATGCAATTGAGCTACTGGCCTGTCCTGCATCCAGCGTTCTTTCGGAACGCACATTCAGTGCTGCTGGAGGCGTGGTAACTGATCACAGGGTGCGTCTGTCCAGTGACTCGGTCGATCGACTGACCTTCATAAAAATGAATCAGTCTTGGATCACCACCAGCTACCAAGCACCTGATGCTGATGTAACCGAATAATTTTTTTTGAAATCTCAGATCCCTTCAATACTGCCTATGCTGATGCTGAGTGACTATCCCTGAGTAATTATCCTCTTCCTCCTCAATCATCACGCTGATAGCTTGTAAGAACATTTTTGGTTCTGGGCGCCACCACCAGTGCCTAAGGCACAATTTTTCAGCCCCTGTTTAACAGGGGCGTGTAATTACAATTTTTGATGTAATACTTTGCAGCAGGGCTCGTTCCTGCATTCCAGCTAGAGTGTCTGTGAGGGGTTGCAGTGTTGTGGCACCAGCACCAGTGCCTAAGGCCCATTTTTTCTGCCCCTGTTTAACAGGGGCGTGTAATTACAATTTTTGATGCAATACTTTGCAGCAGGGCTCGTTCCTGCGTTCCAACTAGAGTGTCTGTGAGGGGTTGCAGTGTTGTGGCACCAGCATCAGTGCCTAAGGCCCATTTTTTCTGCCCCTGTTTAACAGGGGCGTGTAATTACAATTTTTGATGCAATACTTTGCAGCAGGGCTCGTTCCTTCGTTCCAACTAGAGTGTCTGTGAGGGGTTGCAGTGTTGTGGCACCAGCACCAGTGCCTAAGGCCCATTTTTTCTGCCCCTGTTTAACAGGGGCGTGTAATTACAATTTTTGATGCAATACTTTGCAGCAGAGCTCGTTCCTGCGTTCCAACTAGAGTGTCTGTGAGGGGTTGCAGTGTTGTGGCACCAGCACCAGTGCCTAAGGCCCAATTTTTCAGCCCTTGTTTAACAGGGGCGTGTAATTACAATTTTTGATGCAATACTTTGCAGCAGGGCTCGTTCCTGCGTTCCAACTAGAGTGTCTGTGAGGGGTTGCAGTGTTGTGGCACCAGCACCAGTGCCTAAGGCCTAATTTTTCAGCTCCTGTTCAACAGGGGCATGTAATTACAATTCTTGATCTAATATTTCACAGCAGTGCCCTGTGAGGGCTTACAGTGTTGTGGCCACAGCAACACCTAAGGCCCAAATTTCTGCTGAGTATATAGGGCAGGACCCTACTTTCAAACAACTAACTTACAAACGACTCCTACTTGCAAACGGAAGGAGACAACAGGAAGTGAGATGAAATCTACCCCTAGGAAGGTAAATTCTCTCCTGTAAGAGTTAATATGGGAAAAACATTTCTCCTTTCCACTGATGCTTTCCAATCCAAATGTCACAGGGGTGATAACCCTTCCCTATGTTTTCCAAAAAGCTTAAAAAAGATTTTTTTGGCTGGAGCTAAACACGTTAAAAATGTACCCGTTCAAAATTACAAAGAGATTCTACTTAACAACAAACCTACAGTCCCTGTCTTGTTTGCACCGCCTGTATACTGCTGTTCAGAGTATATAGGGCCTGGTGGCCCCACACCTTTCCTTATTTTAATTTGGGTGTGGGGTTCCCCTTAATATCCATACAAGACCCAAAGGGCCTGGTAATGGACTGGGGGGTACCCATGCCGTTTGTCTCACTGATTTTCATCCATATTGCCAGGACCCGACATTACATTAAACCCGCAAGCAGTTTTAAATGAGATTTTTTCCTTTAAAAATGACATTTGGTGCAGGGACTGTTCTAAACACGGGAAACACGCGTCACTTTACAGGCATACTATAGACACCCCTCAGGTACGATATTTAAAGGAATATTTCACTTTTTTTTTTTTTACTTTAAGCATCATTAAAATCACTGCTCCCGAAAAAACGGCCGTTTTTAAAAGTTTTTTTGCATTGATACATGTCCCCTGGGGTAGGACCTAGGTCCCCAAACCCTTTTTAGGACAATACCATGCAAATTAGTTATTAAAATGAGCACTTTTGATTTCGAACGTTCGAGTCCCATAGACGTCAATGGGGTTCTAACGTTCGTGCAAACTTTCGGTCCGTCGCAGGTTCTGGTGCGAACCGAACCGAGGGGTGTTCGGCTCATCCCTACCCACTGTAATTCCAGCAATAGATATTGTTTAGAATACTTTGTAAGAAGTAAATAATCTTATCCAGATCGTTACTAGAAGGGAAACGCTTAAACTATGCCCCTGCAGTTGGTCACCGTTCAAGCATTGGAACTGGGCTGAATATATGCTTACAGCTCTGTACCTTTGTGAGCACATTGGATTTTATTTTATTCATTTTTTACAATAAAGGGTCTCATGATAATGCACTAGGCTGGTCTCTGTTTTTTAAATGTTTGATGTCTGGAGTGTTGGTCTGGTAACTTCCTTATTTAAAGTGGTTCTAAAGCCTAAACATTTTTTTTACCTTAATGCTATCCTTGCATTAAAGGCTAAGTTCACCTTTTGTTCACCTTTTTTGTCTATATTCCAACTCCCCTATGTACCAATATAGCATTAATATACTTATTTTGCAAAAATAAAACTGCTTTCCATTTATTCTACACACGCTTACCTCACTCTCTTCATAGCTGTTTAAAAACACTGCTCGATTACTTCTGCCTTACTTCCTTGACAGACTTTAGGTCATGACACAGGAAGGAGTTGACCAGCTGATCTCATTAGCACACACCCTGCATCATCTACCCTCAGCTGGTCAACTCTGTGTGTCATGACGTAAAGTCTGTCCAGGAAGTAAGGCAGAAGTAATCGAGCAGGGTTTCTAAACAGCTATGAAGAGAGTGAGGTAAGCGTGTGTAGAATAAATGGAAAGCTGTTTGCATACATACATTAATGCTTTATTGGTACATAGGGGGCCGGAATAAAAAAAAAAAAAAAAAAAAGTGAAGTTAGCCTTTAAGGTAAAAAATGTTTAGGGAAAAGAATCGCCCCTCACCACCCCTTATACTTATCTGAGTCCTCACTCAATCCAGCACTATGCCCATCTGCAATGACTCTCTCCTCTCACTTCCTGGTCTCATGCGCTTTGCTGAGGCTGCCGGAGCCAAAGGCTCCCACTATCAGTCAAACCTCTGTCAAAAGAGTGGGGAGGGTGGGGCTGTGTTTATGGACACAGGCAGTGCAGCTCAGGATTGATCCCAGAGGTGTGCCATGATAGGAAGCGGCTTCCTATGGGGGGCACACAGAAAAGAGGAGGAGCCAGGAGGGCTGGCAGGAGACCTGAGAAGAAGAGTATTGGGGCTGCTCTGTACAATATCATAGCACAGAGCAGGTAAGTATAAACCTGTTTGTTAAAAAAAAAACCTTTGTGTTTAAAATCGTTTTAATAAAAAATTAGAAATAGCTAACTAGATGCGGGTAACTGGTATTTTTCTATCTGTGTACTGTGAATCTAAATGTAGGTTACATCTTGGCTCACTCATCTATATGTGGGATTATGTTTAGATACAGTGTTGCCATCTGCCCCCCAAAGTGGAACTTACTGGCAGGACGCCAAAATTTAAGAACGGTGTAAATTTTTTACTGACAAAAATCATGCCATTTACTAACAGAGCTGCATTTTTTACTGGCACTGCAAAAAAGTACCTAAAATTACAGTTTTCAGTGCTAAACAGTGTAAATATCAATATTTAAACTATAAACATATAGCTAGTGCTGTTAGCAATGTGTTTAAGTTAAACAAAAGTAAAAAAAACATATTTCTCCATTTACATGAAGGTCAGGGTAATCTAAGCATCAGAGTTCCCCCTTGCATCAGAGTCTGCAGGATTCCCTCCTACAGTGAAAGGGAACTCTTAAGTAAAGGGGAATGCAGCAGATTATGATCTAAGTGGGAACTCTTATGTAAGGGGGGGCTCTGGTGACCAGAAACCACCATATATCAGAGTCCACTGAGTTCCCTTTACATCAGAGTTCCCACTTACATCAGGGTCTGCAGCATTGCCCTTGCACTGTGAGGGGGGATCCTGCACATTCTGATGTAAAGGGGAATGCCAGGAACTCTGATGTGGGGGCACTCTGGTGACTAAAGACCACCTTCTGCAGAGTGAATACACTAAGGTAAGCGGAGCAGTTACTAATATAGGGGGGGAACTTTTATTTTGGTGCCCCCTTACATTATTGTATTCACTCCCCCCTTACATCAGCAACCCCCCCATCAGACTGGCCTGGCGGCGCTGTCAGTGAACTCCCCTCAGGTGCATCGTACAGGGCTTAGTCAGACAGCTCCAGCTTGGTGGCTCTGGTTTTATCTTATAGTCTTCTCTCCACAGTCCACACACGTCTGACTTCTCACCTTACCCCCATCCTGGAAGCACTCCCACTCTTGACTCCTCTCCAGACTCCCCCTTAGAGACTGCAGACATGATAAAAGACAAGAAATGGTCAGAGACTGCAGGCATGATACAAGAGATGATTAGAGGCTGCGGACATAATACAGGAAGTGGACAGAGGCTGCGGACATGATACAGGAAGTAGACAGAGGCTGCGGACATGATACAGGAAGTGGACAGAGGCTGCAGACATGATACAGGAGGTGGACAGAGGCTGCGGCCATGATACAGGAGGTGGACAGAGGCTGCGGCCATGATACAGGAGGTGGACAGAGGCTGCAGGCCATGATACAAAAGCTGGACAGAGGCTGCAGACATGATACAGGAGGTGGACAGAAGCTGCAGACATACTACAGGAGGTGGACAGAAGCTGCAGACATACTACAGGAGGTGGACAGAGGCTGCGGACATAATAAAGGAGGTGGACAGAGGCTGCGGATATAACACAGGAGGTGGACAGAGGCTCTGGACATAACACAGGAGGCGGTCAGAAGCTGCACAGACATGGTAGTGTCCATCTCACCCCCTCACACTATTCATATTACTTCTTCACATGTCCTCCCCCTGTGCCCCTTTCACCTCCCCACAGGACAGCACATCAATGTCCTCCTCTTTCCCCTTCACAGCTTCACCCTCACTCCACTGCAAGTAATGTCCTCCTCTGCCTTTTTATTATCCCCTGACAGGCACACACAATATCACTGTCCTCACCCATCCTCGGCTCCTCTTCTGATCTGGGGAGTGGGTGAGGGCGCGCTGCCGCTGGCACCGCCAAGAAGTGGCTTGGCTAAATAGTGCCAGGCGGATGAGTGTGTACAAGCTTTCCCGAGCCCGACAGGCTTCAGAGCGGCGCATGCGCACTTGCATGGTTGGCCCGCAGCCAACTTTTTTACAGGCACCGTTGCCCGTAGCAAGTATTTACAGGCAGCCCAAAAATGGGGTGAAATTCACGGGTTGCCCGTAAATCTACAGGCGGTTGGCAACACTGCTTAGATACTGTAGCTGTGTACATAAATAAATGTGTTTGTGTTACATAACTATTAGCCTGAGAACCCTATCCTTCCTCTGAGCATAAAATATTTACCCCTAGCAATAAAACATGCAAAAAATAAAATTTTCATAAACTCAATAGTAGGTGCAGCAAAATATTTCCTACGCAATGCTAATTAACTTGTCATCATGCTTTTGAAGTTGTTTACCTTTTTAACAGCCGTCATTGATTGCTTCTGCTTTGCAGCCACACTATAAATTTCCTTGTTCTAATATTGACTTTATTTTGTAAGTATGGTGTGTTGATGTCAGCGGATGTTCATTTTATTAACACCTTCCTAGCCTCAAGGCATACTTCTTCATGGCATTATAAATAAAGGCTTCATTTTACATGAAGAATTGTAATATTGGGGGTTATTTACGAAAGGCAAATCCACTTTGCACTACAAGTGCACTTGGAAGTGCAGTCGCTGTAAATCTGAGGGGGACATGAAGGGATAATAAAAAAACAGCATTTTAGCTTGCACATGATTGGATGATAAAATCAGCAGAGCTTCCCCTCATTTCAGATCTACCCCTCAGATTTAGAGCGACCGCACTTCCAAGTGCACTTGCAGTACATTTATAGCGCAAAGTGGATTTGCCTTTCGTATAAAAAAAAAATCCCCATTGCATGTCTAAACTTTATGCAGACTTTTTTTTTAAATGTCTGAATATATAAAATGTCCCAGAATAATGTGTGGTATTCCCCATTAAATATTTTTAATAGCAACAAGTGAATTATTTTAATGATAAAAATGATATTCATATACTGTACTTAAAAACAATTAACTCAGCAAAAGAGAAAAAACATTTGGTGCAATCGGGTATGGTACAATGTACACTGGTAACTTAAAGTGTTACTAAACCCTTGTTTATTTTTACATTAAAATAACAAACATGTTATACTTACCTATCAAATTGGAAAAATTCTGTGAGCCACAATAATCTTATGCCTTGCTTGCGCTACCTCCAGCTGCATGCGCTAATCACGCTTCATATAACGTGCATAGGTTAAATTTACAAGTTATGCGCTGCGCTTGGGTTACCCCAAAAACTAAAATTAATATTAACCAACTCTGTGCTTACTAGTGAGATAATGTTAAATACAAATAATATGAATGTTGAATAAATAAACAAGGTGTGAAAAAACAAGTGCTTGTTACACCATAAATTAGTGCTTATTAGTGCTTGTTACACCATACATAGTGTCTTAATAAACATAAAAAGTGCTTAGTGCTCATTATAAAGTATCCTGCAGTGATAATAAAACAATGCGTGCAGCTGAACACCACCTGCACGCATTGTTTTATTATCACTGCTGGACATTATTTGCACGCACTATTTAGAGTGCTAAAGAGAACCTTTTTCATTATTTATTTATTAATTTATTCATTCAGACAAGCAGGATACTTTATATTGAGCACTAAGCATTTTTTATGTTTATTAAGACACTATGTATGGTGTAACAAGCACTAATAAGCACTAATTTATGGCGTAACAAGCACTTGTTTTTTCACACCTTGTTTATTTATTCAACATTCATATTATTTGTATTTAACATTATCTGACTAGTAAGCACAGAGTTGGTTAACATTATTTTGTTTTTGGGGTCACCCAAGCGCATCGCATAACTCGTAAATGTTATACTTACCTGTTCTGTGTAATGGTTTTGGACAGAGCAGGCCAGATCCTCCTCTTCTCGGGTCCCATGCCAGTGCTCCTGGCCCCAAGCAGGCGCCCAAGCAGGCGCATTCCCGAGCCATGGTTCGGTGTGTCCATCGACACACTGAGCCGTGGCTCGGCCCACTCTGTCTCCTGATTGGCTCACTAGCTGTGATTGACAGCAGCGGGAGCCATTGGCCAAAAGCCAATCAGAAGTGCGAGTTCCCGGAGAGCCAAGGTTCTCGTGGACATTGCTGGAAGGTAAGTATTAGGGGGGTTGGGGGGGCTGCTACACACAGAAGGTAAAAAAAAAACTTGTGCCTTTACAACCACTTGAATTTCTTTCTCTTATCTGATGTCTTTCCAGACTATCCATACACATATAGATTTCCCTTTCCACACTAAACAGCATGGATGAAAGAATCTTCCCTACCAGCTATTATATTCTGACAGCCAGGACCTGCAGCTGTCAGAATACCCAAACAGTAAATGCATCTTACAGTATGCAGTCATTGTTTGGGCGACAATTTTCCACCCAACACCTTTGACAAATGTCAGCTGAAAATTTTCTTGTTGGGCTGGGTGGTGACAACAGGGCCACCAATAACTCTAATATGAGCCGTCTATGGCAGCCTTCAGTCTCATGAGCAATGTAATGATTAAAAAGTATCTTTGGTCAAAATGTAAAATCATATATTCATTTCCACGTTATATTTCAATTATTTCTAGCCTACTCCTATTATTCTGAACAATCTTCAAGTTTGTACTTTATGTAGATCCCTATACGTTTAGTCCTTTGAATTCTATGACACGTATTCACTATGCCCTGTGGGTAGGGACTGCTGTTTCACAAAATTCACAGAGCCGGCCTTCTGAACTACAGAGGTGCTGAGAGGAGGAGTTTCAGGAGGCAGAGTCAGTACAGGAATTACTGCTTGCAGGCAGCAACATACCATGCGTAGGGATCTTTACTGTCTGTAAGTGGCTGTGGCTGCTTGATGTTCACTTTATACAGTTGTTTATGTACATCACTTCCTGTCTCTTTGTGCCTAGGTTGAAAACACCAGAAGTAAATAGGGAGAGTCTAGTACTACATGACCTGCTATGGAGGCGCTAGGGAGGCCCAGTTGTCATAATCCCCAAAAGAAGGCTACACATGGGATATGTAGCCCTTAGAAATTGAAAGTAAACAGCAGAGGGAAAGCTGTAAAGCATACAAGAAATCCAGGAAGTTGTGGAAAGAGATGACCAGCAGACAGGCAGAACTCACAACATGAAAGGAACTTTTTCAAGTAAGCTTATACTGAAATGTCAATAGTAACTATTGTTTTGTATTGCTGTTTCAATGCTGATGTTAAAAAATGAATGTGTAGGCTGAGACCATAGAATTCCTCTAATGTAAAATGAAGACAAAGATATACTACATTCAGAAAGTACACTTAGTTTAGATAAAAGTAGAACTATGGGCAAATCTTTTTCCCGGTGCCTCTATGGCAGCATACATGTGATAGTAGCCCCACCTACTTCCGCCAACAGGACAAGTGCAAAACTATAAAAAGTTAACACCCACACAAAAGCCCAGTCCCTTTTTTGTCCTCACGGGAACTCACAGTCAGAGTGAAGAGAATAAACCCCCTACCTGCTACCTTTAGTGGTTTTCCGCACTGGTTCAGCATCTCCTGTAGCGCAGTCCCTGACCTTGAGATGCTAAATGCTCTGATAAGGCAGGGAGCCCCTTCTATGGATCTTTTGGGATGAAAAATCAGGTGCTAACTAGCCCCACATACAGCAGTGCAGCCAGGGCTATTTTCCTCAGAAGAGCTGTCCATGTCTAGAGCCTGCCTCCCAGAAGTGAATGGATCCATGGAACTGTGAAACCACATTTCCAAGATGAGTAGGTTTTCTAATTTTTTGGAATTTATCTGTGAATGGCCTCATAAGTTGTGTGTTACATCTCCTCTTGGATGGGCTTCAGCTGCACCGTGTTCCAGTATGCATTCTAATGGCAATCATGGAAGAGAAAGCTAAATGTCTACATTCCAGGGAATGATTCAATATGCTGAACAGATGAAGTGAATAGAGTTCACATGGGGGCTATCTTTGGTTTGGGCAAGTACTCCCCCAGTGGCCATCTTGGAGTTGGGCAAAACTACCTGGAAGCCATCTTGGAAGTGGGCAAGGTGAGAAGGTTGCGAGGAGTGGGAGGCAGGTAGAAGAGTTAAGGAACATTGGTTTAAAGACCCAGCGGCTTACAGATAGGACGTTTACAGGATAGGACTGCATGCCAGCATGCCCATAGCCGCAAACCCTGCGTCAAGGGCCATTTCCTGCTACCTAGCAAATAGATGTGTCCTTACTCATGTCTCAGTGTGGCATCATTATTATACCTGACTAAATGTTAGTGTTCCAACTGCCCTGCACTATGAGCTAACAAATATCCGACCGGTTCCTATAGGTAAAGATCATCAGACCAGGTAGGTATTTTGCTGCTAAAAGAGTGCGTTCAGGTACTAACTGGCTTCTCCCTTGGCTAAGAAGCTCAGCCTGTCCCACTGTCATGAATATGCAGGAGAGGAGCATCAGAAATTCATTCCAAGGCAGAGAAAATCCTCTTCCATACTGCAAACACCAACACTATGGCCTGAAGAGTGTCAGGAGGCAGACAGAAGCTCTCATTATGCTTAACCGCAAGGAATTGCTGTGAATCCTGGGTGAAGCTGCGTTTACAAAGTAAATAATGTGTCAAGATTGCATTAAAGAGGGTGACAAAAGCTCTTCCTCCCCACTATTCATAGCCGCAAAGGATTGCTGTAAGCCTGAGTAAAGGTACCTTTACAAGATAAAGAGTGTGCCAAGATTGCCGTAAAAGGGGTAGGCAGAAGCTCTCCTGCCCACTATTCATAGCCATAAAGGATTGCTATGGGCCTGGGCGAAGTTACCATATTATTATTATTATTATTATTATTATTATAATACAGGATTTATATAGCGCCAACAGTTTGCGCAGCACTTTTGCAACATCAGGGAAGACAGTACAATTACAATACAATTAAATACAATACAGGAGGGATCAGAGGTCTCTGCTCGTTAGAACTTACAATCTAGAAGGGAGGGTCAAGTGGAACAAAGGGTAGCTGTGGGGGATGATCAGATGGACAAAATGAAAATACAGTTGTTAGGTGTGGGTAGGATAGGCTTCTCCGAAGAGGAGGGTTTTCATGGATCGTCTAAAAGCTTATAGGAGTAGGAGCTTGTCACGGAACGTCCCACACTCTGCTTGAGTGCTTCCGTCATATACCACTTCCTCCCAGTCTGTATACAGATATCCCAACCTCTCTGAGCACAAAACAAGGCGACACTTGCTTGTTGCTACCAAGAACTCACTTTATTTAGAATCAAAATTACAAGACTTTATATGCCGTTGGAACCTCCTCTAACAATACAACTGTAACTTAATTAACATGAGCTAATTATCTAATCCTTTATACAGCCTAGGTGACTGAGACATGACCTTTCGCCCAGACTTGTGGTCACCGAGCTTCACACAGTTATATCAACACAATAGCAGCTCCAATAGGAGTCGTCCCGTCTCCTACATTGTATAGAGGACAATGTCATCAGCTCATTCAATTAACATAAACACAGGTAGTTGGAATTGATGACACCAGCATCTCCTCACAGGATGTGTCCCCAACAGAATGAATCAGTCTTATCAGCAGGGGGCTGCTGGAGGAATCCCCCCTCCCTCTTCAGGGACACAAATCTACAGTAAGGAGTCCCCATACAATATATACATATATACACGACTGAGTCCAATTAGTACAGTTCAGCCTGGATTTCTCATTCACATCACAAAGAATATTGTTCCATTGAAAATCCAGGGCCCATAATCAAAAGGCAACAGGCTTGCATACAGTCCTCTCCAACAGCCTCTGTTCTGGCTAGGTCTGTCACATTTCTCCCCTTTCGGCTGGAGACTAACACAGGAGGAGACCCCAGACGGGTTGACTCCGAAGTTAGTCCATAGTTCCAGTCCTCTACTGCCTGTACCCACACAGTACCCCAAACAAATTATTCCAAACAGAGTATTACTCACCCAGCCATCCTCTGCCTCTCTCAGAGAACATATCCGGCGCTGAGGAGAGGCCCGGACTGGCCCTTCTCCCTGGAATCCTTTCTGCCGCTGGAGAGAAGACAGGGGGACTGGGCTCACTCCATCCTGCTGTTGGGGATCTGGGCCGACTGCCCAGCATCCCTGGGGTATACAGGTGGGGACTGAAGCCCCATTAACCGACACCAGATCAAGCTGCAGTTGTGAGGTGATGACTGCATTCTCTCCTTGGATCCTGATCTGCAGCTCGCGATAGACTGCCACCTCTTCACCTTGGGCCTCCACAATTGCTGCAGGTGTGGGGCAGAGATCTTGGACCCTCTGTCCGGTTGCCAGCACTTCTGCTGGGGGTTTGCCAGGTGGTTCCTCCTCTACAGAAACGTCTATTAAATCCCCAGTCTCTGGAAGTGGTAAAAGTGTGGGACAGAGGTCTTGGACCTTCTGTTCAGATATCAGATCTTCAGCTGGAGAAGTTTGTTTTAACTCCATAGATGCTGCTGGCAGAAAATCGCATGTCCCTGTCAGTGTTGTGGGAGAAAGGCCGACTACCTCTTCTCTCAAGAAGGCCAAAGCCACTGTTGGTGCTGGGCAGAACACAGTGAACTTTGGCCCTGATAGCAGCTCTTCTGCTGGAGGCTCATCAGGTTGTTTTTCCTCAGCAGAAAAGTCTATCAAATCCCATGTCTCTGCAACTGATGTCTGGGGATAGAGGTTCACCATCTCCTGTCCATGGAACCCAGAAGATGCTATCATTTCTGGGCAGAGGTTAGCAGAGCTCTGCCCTGTTGTCAGCACTTCAGGTTTGGGGACGGCAATCTCCGGATTTTCCACTGCCGATTCTCTGGCATGCTGCTGAACTTGTTCTAGCAGTTTCCTGTATGCCCTTTCCAGATGCTGTTCCTTCCTTAGCAAATGGTCTAGATCGGGTTTGAGCTCTGAGACCCCTGCAAGACCGAGCATAGACTCTCTATATTCTCTCAGGTCCTCAAGGTCAGGTTCCCCTTCATCGCCAAACATAAAAAGATCTGTAAGGTTCTCCCACAGCAATCCAGGGCCGCCAAAGTCATATCCCTCTGGAGAGCATTCTGTCGTCTCCCCTAAATATCCCTCCTCTGCGTGCCATTTCAGAGCCCGATAAGGATTGTCCAGCTCTATCTCCTGCTGGACCAACCTGTCCAACTCAGTCACCCATTGCTCCTGGGGCTGCTCTCCCAGGAATGCCATCCGCAATGCCCGTTGGTCACTGGCCCGTTGCTCTTGGGTTAGAAAGCACTTGCCCTGTTTTATACCAGCGAGACGGAGGGCTGCAATCCAGAGCTCCACCCGAATTTGCTGCCTAAGCTCCAGGTATTCCTCCTCAGACACAGTCCTGGTGTATGTTGAAAGGATGATTCGCAGCAGCCCCGGGAATTCTGATGCCAGGTCCATATCTCCGCTGGGGTGACTGAAGTCTGCTATCCTGATCTTGGATCCAGGTGGAGGTTTAAATTTCCCAGACTGCAGGAAGCTTTCCCGCTGCTTGCCACCAATGTCACGGAACGTCCCACACTCCGCTTGAGTGCTTCTGTCATATACCACTTCCTCCCAGTCTGTATACAGATATCCCAACCTCTCTGAGCACAAAACAAGGCGACACTTGCTTGTTGCTACCAAGAACTCACTTTATTTAGAATCAAAATTACAAGACTTTATATGCCGTTGGAACCTCCTCTAACAATACAACTGTAACTTAATTAACATGAGCTAATTATCGAATCCTTTATACAGCCTAGGTGACTGAGACATGACCTTTCGCCCAGACTTGTGGTCACCGAGCTTCACACAGTTATATCAACACAATAGCAGCTCCAATAGGAGTCGTCCCATCTCCTACATTGTATAGAGGACAATGTCATCAGCTCATTCAATTAACATAAACACAGGTAGTTGGAATTGATGACACCAGCATCTCCTCACAGGATGTGTCCCAACAGAATGAATCAGTCTTATCAGCAGGGGGCTGCTGGAGGAATCCCCCCTCCCTCTTCAGGGACACAAATCTACAGTAAGGAGTCCCCA
Organism: Aquarana catesbeiana; assembly: GCF_042186555.1. Taxonomy (NCBI): domain Eukaryota; kingdom Metazoa; phylum Chordata; class Amphibia; order Anura; family Ranidae; genus Aquarana; species Aquarana catesbeiana. The sequence goes on from NC_133324.1 coordinate 383,828,084, forward strand.
TACAATATATACATATATACACGACTGAGTCCAATTAGTACAGTTCAGCCTGGATTTCTCATTCACATCACAAAGAATATTGTTCCATTGAAAATCCAGGGCCCATAATCAAAAGGCAACAGGCTTGCATACAGTCCTCTCCAACAGCCTCTGTTCTGGCTAGGTCTGTCACAGAGCTAGACGGACAGATTGGGGTAAGGAGTTCCATAGGCTTGGAGAGGCTCTGGAAAAGTCCTGGAGACGAGCATGGGAGGAGGTGATGAGAGAGCTACAGAGCAGGAGGTCTTGAGAAGAACAAAGAGAACAATTAGGTTGGTATTTTGAGACTAGGTCAGTGATGTAGCTGGGGGCAGAGTTGTGGATGGCTTTGTAGGTAGTTGTTAGTATTTTGAATTTCATTTGTTGGGTGAATGGAAGCCAGTGGAGGGACTGACAGAAAGGAGTAGCAGAGACAGAACGGTTGGTAAGGTGGATGAGTCTGGCAGCAGCATTCGTGATGGACTGAAGGGGGGATAGAGTATGCAGAGGTAAGCCAATGAGGAGGGAGTTGCAGTAATCAATGTGAGAGATGACCAAGGAGTGAATTAAGAGCTTTGTTGTGTCCTTGGTTAGAAAGGGGCATATTTGGAGATGTTGCGGAGGTTGAAGCGGCAAGATTTGGACAGTGATTGGACGTGGGGCTTAAAGGAGAGTTCAGAGTCCAGGACTACTCCTAGGACCTTGGCATGTGGGGATGGGCTGATAGTTGTGCCATCGATTTTGACAAAGAGATCAGGGGAAGAGGCACGTGGGGGAGGAAAAATGATAAGTTCGTTTTTGGATAGATTAAATTTGAGGAAGTGGTGCGACATCCAGACTGATATATCTGATAGTAAATTAGTGATACGCGAGGAGACTGAAGGAGTGGGTTGAGGGTAGAGAAATAGATTTGAGTGTCGTCAGTGTAGAGATGGTATTGGAAGCCATGGGAGGCTGACCCAGGGAGGAGGTGTAGATTGAAAATAGGAGAGGTCCAAGAACAGATCCTTGGGGGACCCCAACAGAGAAAGGAAAAGGAGAGGAGGAAGTAGAATTGTAAGTAACGCTAAAGGTGCGGTTGGATAAGTAGGTAGAGAACCAGTGAAGAGTACAGTCACGGAGACCAAAGCCGTGGAGTTTTTTGAGGAGGAGGGGATGGTCAACCATATCGAAGTCAGCAGAGAGGTCCAGGAGTAAGAGTACAGAATAGTGTCCCTTAGTTTTGGCCATTAGTAGATCGTTTGTTAGGGCTCTTTCACACGGAGGATCCGTATGTCCGTTTTTCAGCCTTCCGTTTTTGGATGAAAAACGGACATACATGTATCCCTATGATGCGTCGGATGTCAGCGGTGACATGTCCGCTGACATCCGACCCGCTCTGGTCCGAAAAGTGTAACGGAGGAAAACCTTACTTTTCCATCCGTTATCGGATCGGGTGACGACGGACTCTACGGTCCGTCATCACCCGATCCCCCATAGGGGAGAGCGGCGCTCGGACAGGTCCGTCGCTGCACAGTGTGCAGAGACAGACCTGTCATCTGCCTGCTCAGTGGGGATCGACGGTCACTGATCCTCCCCTGTGTGAAAGAGCCCTTAGTTTTAGGATAGCAGTTTCTGTCCAATGTTGAGGACAAAATCCAGACTGAAGGGGATCAAGAAGGCTATTATCAGCAAGGTGGACGCTCAGTCAGTTTTATTCTAAACATTCAAGGAGTTTGGATAAAAAGGGGAGCAAGGAGATGAGGCGTAGGTTGTTAGGATTGGATGGGTCCAGTGAGGTCTTTTTAAGTATGGGGCTGACATGTGCATGTTTTAAAGAGTTGGGGAAGATGCCAGAAGAAAGGAAGAGATTGAAGATGTGGGTTAGAGATTGCAGAATAGAGCTAGAGGGTGAATGTAGCATTTGTGAGAGAACAGGATCCAGAGGGCAGGTGGTAAGATGGACGTTAGTAAGTAGTTTAGCAACCTCGTCTGTCTTCTGTTTGAAGTGATTGACAATCTCCTGGGCAGTGAGTGATTTAGTGGGTGGAGGCAGTGGAGGACAAAGTAGAGAGTTGAAGGTAGAGAAGAGTGGACGGGGACGGAATGATACGTTTTTAATGAGAGTGATGAATAGGTCTGCTTGGCAGGGAGGAGGCTGGAATTGTATTTTTGGAGGGCAGATTTATACAGGCTGAAATCTTTCAGGGACTTCGTCTTATGCCACAGGCGCTCAAGAGCATGGCTGTGTTTTTTCAGACTTCTAGTATTGACTATTTGCCAGGGTTGAAGGGGACGGAGCCTGATTCTGTGTCTAGTGAAGGGGGACCAGTGTGTCCAGTGAGGCTAGAAGTGAAGTGTTGTAGACAGAAGTGGCTAGGTCCGTGCAGGACAGGGGTGCGATTTTGTCATAAAGGTGGTCAGTCGCAGAGTAGTGAAGAGAAGGGTTGAGATGGCGAAGGTTTCTACGGGTAACCGTTAGGTGTCTGGAGGGAGAGGAGGCGAAGGAGAGAGAGAGTGAAATTAATAAGGTAGCGATCAGGGAGAGGGTTAGGATAGTTGGAGAGGTTGCATGGAGTGCATAGGTGGGAAAAGACGAGGTCAAGGGTATTGCCTTCAGAGTGAGTAGGAGCATGTATCCATTGCTTCAGGTCACAGGAGGAGGTTATACTGAGAAGTTTGGAAGTTGCAGGAATGTTAGTATTAGTAGGGATGTTGAAGTCCCCAAGAATGAATGTGGGAATTTCAGAAGAGAGAAAGTAGGATAGCCAGGCAGAGAAGTCATCAAGAAAGGATGATACTGGACCAATGGGCCGGTAGATAACAGCTATCCTTAGAGAAACTGGGGAGAAGAGACAAATGCACTGCTCCTCAAATGAGGAGAGTAACAGAGAAGGAGGTGGGTGAAGTACTTGAAAGGTGCTATGTGGGGCTAAAAGGATTCCAACACCCCCTCCTTTGCGTCCACTGGGTCTAGGGGAGTGAGTCCAAAGAAGACCACCGTGGAATAGAGCAGCAGAAGACGCAATGTCGGATTCGTGAAGCCAGGTTTTCGGTTATGGCGAATAGATTAAATGAGTTAGCAATAAAGAGATCATGGACAGAGGTGAGTTTGTTACAGACAGAGCGAGCATTCCAAAGGGCGCAAGAGAAAGCAAGTCTGGTCTTGGGAAGAGTCGAAATGGGAACCTAGATTGTGTGCATTGTGGCTGCAGCCAGAAGGTGTAGGGTAATGGGTGTGTTGAGTACAGTTAGATGAAGGAGGCCCAGGGTTTGGGGATACATCACCAGAGGATAGGGGAAGCAGAAAAGTGAGGGAGGTAATGTGGGAATGTGATTTATATGAAGGGACATGCCCCAGTGGTTTGGAGTATTGGGCGTGTGGATTTAGAATTAGCCGGAGTTGGTGAGTGCAGTATTAGGGAGAGGACAGAAGTGAGGGTGATATATATATATATATATAAGGTGTGGGGTGGAGAAGAGGTGTGCAGGAAAGTTAGTTTAAGGATAGAAGACACAGCTGTCAGAAGGAGTGGTAGATATTGCATTTTAGAAGGGGGAGGAAGAGCTGAAAGTGTAAACAAGGTCACCTGTATTGTATTTTTCAAGGTGTTTTTTTGTGTTCCTTTGCTTTGTGCATTCGCTGAAGTGCAGAGTCAGAAGTGCTCCCACTTATAGAAATACTCCCACTTTGAGAAAGAACCCCATCTGCAAGCGTGCAACCCCTTGGCAAACGTGCCTTTCCCAAGAGATGCTTTGTTATATACTGCTAGGAACGGAGGGGTAGGTGCTTCTAATTGCTAATCAAGGAGTTAATAAAATAAGGCTGGCTATGCCACGAAAAATTCTCACTTCAGAAACAGACTTATAGGTGCATAGCTAATAAAGATAAGGAGGCCATAATTTAAAGGAAAGGCATAGGGAGGAAACAAAAACAAAAGCAAAAATATATCCAAGTTTTTGGGAATACCTCAAGCTGCATTCCAATACTTTTGCTACCAACTGCATAAAGCCTCCCTCAGCAGAGAACAGGTCAACTGCTGACAAGGAAGAACAGAGAGGATAAGCTGGTAATTTATGTTCAGCCTGAGGCTTTGCCCCTGCTGGCCATTTTCTTTTAAAGTGGATGTAAACCCAATGTCATCCTTTCTAAACTCCTGCCATATGGGTTATCTATAAGGATATACATGCCTCCTGCATGTATCTTTACCTGTCAAATGTCTCCCCTCTGTCTGTTATTAGACCCAAAAAACTGCAGATTCTGTGGGTGGGTCTGTTGTCTGGAGCTCAGTGGGTGGAGTCGTGATGTCAGTAGACTCCCGCCCACCTCTACACTCCCCTTGTCAATATGCATTTTCTCCTGTGTATTTCTTACACTGAACTTCTGCTATGATCTCTAACATCCAGTGAAAAGACAGGAAAGTAACCACATGACTTCAGTATGCCAAATCATGCTGAGATGTGGAACAGCCAATCCTTGCAGAGCTGCTGAAGAAAGGAGTGGGGGGAATTAAAAAATACTGCATGTCTCTTAGCCTAGTGCACGAGATATGTAAATCACCTGTCACTCACAGCAAGGGGGAGGATTTGACAAAGTTTTTCTGGGTTTGTCAAGATTTATCTCACTGAACAATAAAAGAGGATTGCTCAGAGATGGATTAACTCTGTGTGGCAAGACTGGGCTCAAATGATTGGAAATCTTATACTCTACAGTATGATAGAACAAAAAAAAAGAAAATTTCGGGTTTACATCCACTTTAAGGTAGGTACGTTTACCATGAGTGGAAAAGAACCGATGGAGCCAGGTAAGAAACCAGAGCAGGCTCTAGGTAAGAAACTTGCTACAGCTTTTCCTCAGTCCGGAGAAGTAGCCTGCATGGCTTTCCAGGGACAGGTTGTTTTTGAGAAAGTCCAGGTCAACAGCATTAGACATACGGCTGAAGTTAAACACTTGTCAATACTAGAGGAAGAAGGCTAGAGTACAGATTGCAAGGTCTTTTTTTCTCCTTCTAATTGTGGTCTGTGCATATCCTATGAAGGTTTTCTGGGTCAAGGTGTTTCTGCCCCAGTTGTGGTGGCAAACAGTTCACTATCCAAAACCCATTGTGGCATTATCTGGTATGCATTTTGAAGCTTTAAGGGGCTGGGCTCAGATGCAAGTTTTCTGTAGAAAAATACAAAATTTGCATTGTATCCCTTTGACTGGGACAATTTCTGGCTTGATGGGCATCAAGGATAGTTAATTTCCCCATACCTTAAGCAATTTCTGTGCCTTGCTTTTGGACTCATGCACTACCCTTCTGGGATCCTGCCCATTGTCTATTGGTCAGCACCTTGTGTAATAGGAAGTTGGAGCCAGTACTAGCCTCATTGCCTTTCTGAAATATTCTCATAGAGAGATCCAAAAATAGGGAATAATTGGTGCAGGCTCTATCGAGCAACCTGACATGATCCTCCAGATATTTTCCAGTAATATGCATAGGTTCAGAGCCTTCAGAGATCAACACCGGAACCAACTCACCTTGGGAATGTCTGGATGGCTCTACTCACAGCTCCGGATGGAGTACTTTTCCTCATTGATACATTTAGACACTCTAGTCTCAGATTTAAACTGTCTGTATCAGGAGCCTTCGAGGGACAAGTTGACTCAGTCTTTGGTCAGGTGATTTCCCTATTGCTGAGGCTCAGGGGTCTGTCTCTCGAGCAAGGAAGTCTTCTCTTCCTGTTTTAAGGAATCCCCATGGAAAGACACCACAGACAGTGGATCATTCTGGGAAAGAGACCTAGACACCCTTGATATCAAGGGGCTTGGTTGTCTTTAACTTCTTGTTTCCCAAGGTAACATCCAGAAGTTTTGGGCTGTTTTAAACAATCTGGATCCAAGCAGACAATGTCATAAAGGTGGCATACTTCAATTTTCAGCTGGATCCTAAATTTTGCAGTAGCAATAGTTAGATTGGTATCCTTGGCAAAACATCAGGCTCCAGCCTTGTCAGGCATGAGCATTCCAGGTATACATCTTGGTAGACAGACTGCATCTGACAGCAGTGCCTAAACCTGGGAGACGTTTGGAACCACCAGAACTCTTCCTAGAGCGGGCCGCTCTGCCAAATGAGCGATCGGGGAGAAAGACCTTAGTTAGGGAGGTGACCAAGAACCTGATGGTCACTCTGACAGAGCTCCAGTGTTTCTCTGTGGAGAGAAGAGAACCTTCCAGAAGAACAACTATCTCTGTAGCACTTCACCAATCAGGTCTGTGGTAGAGTGGCCAGATGGAAGCCACTCCTTAGTAAAAGGCATATGACAGCCCGCCTGGAGTTTGCAAAAAAGCACCTGAAGGACTCTCAGACTATGAGAATGAAAATTCTTTGGTCTTTTGAAACAAAGATTGAACTCTTTAGCCTGAATGGAAAGCGTCATGTCTGGAGGAAACTAGGCACCGCTCATCACCTGGACAATACCATCCCCACAGTGATGCATTGTGGTTGCAGCATAATGCTGTGGGCATGTTTTTCAGCGGAAGGAACTGGGAGACTGGTCAGGATCGAGGGAAAGATAAATGCAGAAATGTACAGAGATATCCTTGATGAAAACCTGCTCTGGACCTTAGACTGGGGTGGGAACTCTGGGAATGCCCTTGAGTGGCTCAGCCAGAGCCCAGACTTGAACCCGATTGAACATTGGAGAGATCTGAAAATTGGCTGTGCACTGATGCTCCTCATCCAATTGCCCAAAAATAGGAGTGCCAAGCGTGTAGCATCATACTCAAAAAGACTTGAGGCTGTAATTGGTGCCAAAGGTGCTTCAACAAAGTATTGAGTGAAGGCTGTGAATACTTATGTATATGGGATTTTTTTCATTTTTAAATTGTTTATAAATTTGCAAAGATTTCAAACAAACTTTTTGGAATAAGGCTGTAACATAACAAAATGTGGCAAAATGTGGAAAAAGCGAAGCGCTGTGAATACTTTCCGGATGCACTGTAGGTAAGTAGGGAGTAAAGCCAACTGCATTTTTGTATCTGACTGAATCATACATTTAAGATCCTGTTCACACATACTGCAGTGACCAGCATTTTTTGAACAGTTGAAATGCAGGTCACTGCAAGGACATAAAGTAAAGAATTATTTACTGTGTGTTGTGTTCACAACACAACACTGCTACAAAATGCTACATGTACACATTTTAACGCAACTCAATGCATGTAAATGCACATCAACACAATGCAAATCTTTTGAAGTGAAAAAAAAAACTTTTTATTATGTTGTCTCTTAAGAGGACCCATTGCAATTTAACACTCATAAAAACCTTTTAAAAGTGAAAGCTCTGAGTCATCTTCTCCACGAGCTGTCTTCTCCCAGTGCTGTCTTCTCCACAAGCTGTCTTCTCCCGGTGCTGTCTTTTCCCGCCGCTGTCTTTTCCCGCCGCTGTCTTCTCCCGCCGCTGTCTTCTCCCGCCGCTGTCTTCTTCCATTGCTGTCTTCTTTCTCGATGCTGGTTACCCGCTAAAACAAAAAAGCCGCTCTTCTTATGTGGCTGTCTTCCTCCATTGTCTGGCATCTCTTATATAGCCATGGGCCGTGGCCATTCGATTACATCACCCAGGAAGCCCACCCCTTGTGATGTCTGATAGGCCCCCTGTCCACAGACCCCAACAACCACCGGCCAGGGTTGTCAGCAAGAGGCCCTTGTCCCCATCAACATGGGAGCAAAGTGCTTTGGGAGGGGGGCAGAGCCCCCCAAAGCACCCATCCCCCCATGTTGAGGGCATGCGGCCTGGTATGGTTCAAGAAGGGGGGTGCTCGCTTGTTCCCTCCCTTTCCTGAACTGCCGGGCTGCAAGCTCGGATATCGATCTGGTATGGATTTTGGGGGGGACCCCACGCCATTTTTTAAAAAATTTTGGCGCTGGGGGGGTCCCCTTCCGGGGGGGGTTCCCTCCCAATCTATACTAGACCCGAAGGGCCAGGTATGGATCTGGGGGGAGACCCCACGCCATTTTGTTTTTTGTACCCAGCTTTCGAGAGTCGATCGCGACAATTAATTCGAAATTATCCGATGGGACAAGCACGAAAGTTTTTCTCGTACGATTTTGGTTTAATCAGCACAATTGTCTGAAAATACAATATAAATACACTACAATACATTACATCACGTCCGAATTTTTATTCTGTCTTAGGAGAATTTTCATAACTTTAGCAACCTCTTTTTAGATATGAGACTAGCATGCAAAAAAAACAGACGATCATTCGTCCGATAATTCAATTGTGTGTACCAGGCTTAATATATAACCAAATGGTCAGATAAACAGAAAATATATATACTGATGTATAAAACAGATCTATGTATGTATGCATGTATATATTTTATCTGTTGTGGCTTATACTCAAGATGAACATTGTTGTCTTCAAAGTTTGATGAAAGTGATGAAAATACTGGTCAATTTGTTTCCCTAAAGAAATGTTTGCCCACTACCCAAGCAGCTGTATGAATATCACAACGAATTTAAATAATTAAAGCAAAAAATATGCGGTTAGTGCTGTAATATATATTTTTTTAAATATGTATCTGAGTGTGTACAGCTGACCTTGTATGTCATCCTTCTTGTAGTTGTAAATCCCTTGTACAGAGTTGTAGAGTAGACCTGCAAACTAGCTTCTTTTTGATCTATTCCATACCAAGGAATCTCTTTTCTATAGCAAGGAATCTTTTTGCTTTTTCTTTGCTGGCTAGAAAGGTAACAGAATTTTTTTCTGAGAGCCAGCAAACAGTGGAATAGGTTATACAATGATAAATAACGCAACACGCGAAAGCAATATGGTAGCATGCAGTAATAAACAGCCATGTTCATGATCAAAGACATTTTTAGCACATCCTTATATTACTTACAGTTTGTATCCAAACACTCATGCAACATTTTAAGTATGTAATACATGCAAATGCCCATTTGCCGCTGACATAATGTTAGCCTACTGATCATGACACCAAGAAAATGGTCAAACAAACTTTACATTACATGGCAAATAAACTGTACAACTCTATTCAAAATAGAACATGCTCAGTTTTGCCTAAGCTTCATTCATGCTGTTCTGAATAAGTCCTTCAAAGCTACATGTAACTCACATCACCCCATATAACCAGACCAAGTCTTTCCCAAAAAATTCCGCTCACTCATTATACCAGAATACACCTCTCTGTATCTTGTTCTGTTTGCTATGTGGTATAAAATCCATGCAATTTTATTATATGACCAAATTTTAAGCCACTAATATCACACACTGATAAAACATTGTCAAGATTTGGAGGGCTAGATTAGCAGAGAAGGTTGAAAGTACCATGGAAACCCTCAATAGAAAACATGTTCGAGGAGCATAGACAACACATAGACAGCGTTGACCAATCGGAATCCATCTGGTCCATCCTGGAAGTGTTGACAGAGAAGAGGTAGAACAGCAGGGCTTTTACATCTCTGGACTGCTGGTGCAGCTGCGGGGGTGCAAACAGCTAGGAAACCATGGAGATAAGTAGAGCAAGTATCAGGAGGGGTGGGGAAGGTGTCTGCTGCTAGTTCACCATTTTTTTCTGTAAAAGTGAACTAACCCTTTAATGAGGAGGATGCAGCTGTGCTGGAAAACTAGAGAGTGGGGATTACCAAGGGAAAATAGGGAGGTGGGAGTGGGGTAGACAATAAGAAACAATAAGTGCATATGATACTATAAAATTAATGTGGCAGTAAAAATATAAAATGCATGCTAATGTATGTTCGAAAGTCTTTCAAACCAAAATTATTAAACGGATTTTGCTTATGAAGGAGCAATATTTACTAGAAAGAAAAGAGGCCTGGTTGCATGGCAGGCATGATTTAAAAGATTTGGAGAGTTATAGCATGTTTGGACAGAGAAGCCAAAAAAAGGGCAGGGAGTTGTCTGCCTGTCCATTGTAGTCAGATATTATGTGGTAGAGGAACTGCCCGTGAGTGCTGCTTGCTGTTATAGAAGATGTCAGTGGCGGCACTACCAGGTGTGCAAGGGTCGCACATGCGACCGGGCCTTGGCGTTCCGCCACTGTGTGGGGGGGCCTTGGCGTTCCGCCACTGTGAGGTGGGTGGGTGGGCCCCCTTTGAGTTCAGTAGCAGGCAAATGCCATGTTGGGAGGCTGAAACTGATAGTGAAAGTCAGCTGACCCAGAGCTAGTACAGTGAATGGGGGAGATGCTCTCCACATTGTGAGGAGGCTCCATGTTGGCATAGGTGTCACAGGGGACACGTGAAGGAAGGCAGAGAGGGATACACCGAGCAAGGAGGGGGAACCAAGTGACAATGAGAGCGTGTGAGTGCAGCCAATAATCCCATCCCCCCATATCAGTACTGGCTGGCATAGAAACTGTATCAGAGCCCAGCATGACAAAGGAATTTCTCCAAAAGCATCTCACTTCTCATTTTTCAGATTTTTAGCTCTGTCACCAGGTCAGACCTTCAGAACAAGCACACTAAATCAACATAAATATTGTACTGGTTGAAGCATTACATTCATTTGAGATCTGATGACAATGTTTCATTGAAGTAGAAGTTCAGGTTAAAACTAAAATCTTTAAATCTACTTGCATCCACAATCTAACATTAACCTATCTAGCCCTGTAAAGAAGAAATCGCTATATATACCTTTTCTGCAGCCGCTCCAGTCCGGTCCCATGCTGAGTTGTCAGTGACGGCTCCTCTGTGTAGGTGGGTGCAGAGAAGGTAGCCAACAATGGAAGTCCCATAGTAACCCTATAAGTGACATCACTTCCCTGGCATTTCACAGCCATTGTTGTCTGTCTCCTACACAGAGCTTCCGCCACTGGAGACTGGACCACATAAGATTGTGGATGCAAACAGATTTAGAGATTTTAGTTTTAGGGCGAACTTGCACTTTAACAGTTCACTTGTGTTTAATATACCAAGGAGATTTATCAAGAACATATTGAACAGAATCAGACACTATCTCATGCAAATCCAACTGCCTCAAATTAACCAAACGTTTTGTGATCGCTTATTGTTGTCCAGGACGCTGACATTGTGACAGTCAGGGCAGCAGTGATGTAATGGCACTTGGCGCCTTTGCTGCAAATTTGAAAGCGATGCACTGTAAAATGTGAGTTTTTATATTCTTTTAGTAAAGAGTTATTTTAAATGATCCAGCACTATGTTAGCCTTTTGATTTTTTAGTAGTACCACCTATACGGATTGCTGTATATTGGAGCAGACTAACCAGGATTAGGATCCATTAACCTATCGGTGGATTGGTATACCCCTTAAAGGGGAAGGCTCACAGTGACCTGTGAAAGGTCAATATTGGAGGTGAGCGCATAGTTTGGAAGGTGGAGGGATACTTGAGGTGATTTGCCCCAATTGCACTGACTTCACAGAAGAACACGTCTGCATATTGGACTTTGTTCACTGTTTTAATCTACTTATTATTGTATGGAATATACATGGAATATAGTCACTGTGATCACAGTGGTGTGATAATATTAATATTTGTTGGTATATATATATATATATATATATTTTGTGACAAATCAAATGAGTTTGAGTTTTTATTTCAGTTCATACTTGGTATTAATATTTATCACAGAATACTCGCATTGTTTATTTTCTGCATTTGTGTTACATACTATCTATTTAAGGGCTATTTTTTCTGTTATGGTACAATATAGGAGCAGCACTTTACCATTTCTATTTTTTATTATTTTATGTTTGTTTCCCAATTAAATACACTGTCGAATGCCCTTAATATGTTCTTAAAGCACTCCTATTTTTCTTCTGTGGTTTTTGATTCTAGAACATCCCTCCATGTAACCACTTCAGCCCCAGAAGGATTTGCCTCCTTCCTGACCAATCCATTTTTTGCGATACGGCACTGCGTCGCTTTAACTGACAATTGCGCAGTCGTACAACGTTGTACCCAAACAAAATTGATGTCCTTTTTTCCTTACAAATAGAGCTATCTTTTGGTGGTATTTGATCACCTCTGCGGCTTTTATTTTTTGCACTATAAACAAAAAAAGAGCGACCATTTTGAAAAAACACAATATTTTGTACTTTTTGCTATAATAAATATCCCAATTTTTTTTTTAAAAAGAAATTTTTTCCTCAGTTTTAGACTGATAAGTATTCTTCTACATATGTTTGGTAAAAAAAAATCGCAATAAGCGTATATTGATTGGTTTGCGCAAAAGTTATAGCGTCTACAAAATAGGGAATAGATTTTTATTATTATTTTTTTTACTAGTAATGGCGGCGATCTGCGATTTTTATCAGGACTGCAACATTGCGGCGAACAGATTGGACACTTTTGACACTATTTTGGGACCATTGACATTTATACAGCGATCAGAGCTAAAAATAGCCATTGATACTGTATAAATGTCACTGCCAGGGAAGGGGTTAACACTAGGGGCTGATCAAGGGGTTAACTGTGTTCCCTAGGTTTGTTCTAACTTTAGGGGGGGTGGGACTGACTAGGGGAGGAGACCGATCGGTGTTCATACTTAGTATGAACACACGATCGGTCTCCTCTCCCCTGAGAGAACCGGGATTTGTGTGTTTACACACAGATCCCAGTTTCCGCTCTGTCACGAGCGATCGCGGGTGCCCGGCAGTCATTGTGCCTGCCGGGCATGCGCATCGGCTCCGGGGACACTGCTGTGACAACTTAAAGGAGCGACGTACAGCTACAGCGATTTTTGCCGCAGTATAACTGCGGCGGCTGGTCAGCTAGTGGTTAATGTCTGAAGTATGGAGCAAAGTTTGGTAAAGTTGACTCTGAAATGTAATGTTCTTGTCTTACCCTCCTGTCTCATTTTCCTATGATTTACAGTCAATGTTACTACCCTGTGATCACTGTTACCCAAGTTATCCCTTACTTCCATGTCTGCAATCAGCTCTGCAATGTTTGTAATTAGTAGGTCAAGCAGATCCATATTTCTAGTTGGGGCATACACCAAATGACCCATTAATTTCTCTGGGTTTTTTTTCCTTGAAGCTCCAGCCACAAGGTTTCCACCTCCTCCCTTGCCCCATTGGTAATGTCATGCTTCGTAGTTGCTATTAAATCTCTCTTAATGTACATGCAGAATCCTTCACCTCTTCTACCTACCCTACCCAATTTTCTGGTTCAATTTCCTTTTACATTTACCTTCAACGATGTAGTGCAAGGGCCTGCCTGATTGCATACAAATTGAAAGTGTTTAGGTTTTGCCTCATTTCATATGGTTTTGGTAAATCGAAAAGAAAATTGTACAAGCAAAATTGTATAATGTATGGCCAGCCTAAGGAATACCCCTGGACAGTCAAAAGCCATTTATGTGAGCTGTCAAACCAGGTTTCTGTTACTCCCATGAAGTTGAAATCCTTGTCATGCATCAGTAACTCCAGTTTTGTCATTCTAGTCACCAAACTCCTGGCATTTGTGAACATCCTGTTTAATTTTGTACCAGCGTGTATTATATTCTCTTTGTGTTTTCTGAGGCTGCAACAGGATGATGTCAGCCTATGCACATTGGTCCTTGGCATTCTAGTTACGCTATCAACATTGACCACAGTAGCACCCACTGATCCCTGCTCTCTGCCTAGAATATTTTCCTCTGATACCCACCCATACCCCAATTGAAAACTGAAAAAAATTCTTCTAGCTTTTTGACCATCTTCTCCCCCAACAGAGCTGCACCCTCCCCATTTAAGTGTAATCTGTCCCTGCTATAGAGCCCAGCAGTTACAACATATTTTGTAAAAAACATTTAACAAATACTGTAGTAAATACATTCCATGTGTGAACAAAGTTACAAGGAATAAAACAAAATCTATACAGGCTCATATAATTATTTTCTGAATTTACATACAATAGCATAAGTACATATCTAGATGTTTGGTGGTGCATGAAGGGGTTGGGTAGTCCATGACAAGACCCCTACAAAAGGAAACGGTCAATTAAAAATTGAAGGGAAGATTGCAGCAAGTCTTAGCACCATAGAGATGTTCAGATAAAAAATGTGTACTTGTCTTAACTCCTGCCATACACAGTGACACATCTCAGATGGATGGACATAATAACTATCATTAGTGCTATAACCTTATTTAAACCTATATTTAGGTAATCCAATTTACTCTTTGCTAAAATTTTTGCTTTGTAATGTCCTTTTCCTTTAAGATACCAAAGAAACGCATATTTCATAGAGACATCTATCTCACATATTAAAATGGAACTCCATCCAAAATGTTTGTCTTTATTTGGACAGAGTGGAGAGAGAAAAGTATTGGCAAGGATTTCTTTCACATCCTGCCTCAGTGATGATGTTCAGAGACAGAAGAGGATGGAGGTCCAATGGAAACACATTTTTAGTATAGTGAGGAAGGGTTTGAATCAGATTTTTTATGCTGTCTATGGATACTAGAATAAGAAGTAAAGAACAATTCTCACCACAGTGACTCAAATAGCAGTAACCCTTCCCTGCTCCATCTAAAACCTGGAGCTTTTGGACAATATCATTGTGATAAACATCGAACACTGAGGACATCACTTGGCAATACATCAAATTCCAATTTTGTCTGCTAACAGTTTCCGTCCAGAGGGGTGTGTCTATGAGTAGGAACTGTTAGCTGACGTCCTCATGCAGTACACCTGTCATTACCCCAGACCAAACAGGAAACACCGGAGTCTGGAACGGTGCTCAGTAAAGTCAATATTTCACACTAGAGCTTCTAGAGTTCCATTCTAAGCCCTAAAGTATAATTGAAAAAACAAGTATGAAACAAGCACTAGAGCGTGAGATGAGTATGAGACCAAACAAGTAAAATTTCATTAGATACACCTGTAGGAACATAGCCACCCTCTCTTGCTTACTGCCCAGATGGACTAGAAACTATGAGATATGAACTATGGGATTTGTAGTGTGTATAGAACACTTCAACTGACTGCAACTAATATGCAAATTATGTGACTGGTGCCATGTGTCCAGCTTTGCAATCTGACAAGGCCCCACCCCAGCCTGTGACTGGAAGACGTGCTCTCCCCTTCTATAAGTATCTTCCTTCCTTAAAATACCAAGGAGCCCTGATTGGCTAATAGAGATGGGCCTCCCTCTATCAGCATTAATTTTTCTGTGCAGAACATTACAGATGGGTGAAAGCAGGACAAACTGAAGTACTTCTAGAACCTATGTTTTGAGTAACACAATTAAACAGTGTTTTTCCAAATGTTCATTCAGATTTAAGGCTTTGTTCACACTTGTGCGATGCCAGACATCGCACGTGATTCGCAATGCATTGCTGTGCACATCACATGAGATGTCTGTGTGATGCAAATTCAGCCATACAAACTGTATGGCTGATATTGCATTCGCACCAAAATGGAGCACGGCTCTTTTTTTGGTCAGCACTGGAATCGGATTGCATGGGTTTTCAGAGCTGTGCTATCCAATTGCTGCACCATTTCACAGTTCACACTGCGATCGGCGAACTGATCTGGGGGTGTCATTAAGTTTCTATTGACATCCGCAGTGATTCGCAGAGGGCAGTGTGGAACCTCTGCAATTCAGGTGCAATGCTGGAACCCACACAGGATTCGCAGGGTTTGTGAACCCAGGCTTAAGGGTAACTGAACCAAGTTGCAGTTACCCATTATAGGTTGCCCTGCACTCAGCTTCCTGCTTACTTATGTAGCGCTACCCCTGCAGGAGCCATTGGTGAATGTTGGTTATCTCCCACCCTGCACAGCCAGGCACATGAATTTCTCAATTACTTCTGAGACAAGAAGCAGTCCTTGCAGCTTTGTTTTGTTTTTTTATTTAGGGGAATTAAACTTGGATGGGGAAGGGTTATTACTTGATCAGTAGAAACTCTTCAGGGACACAAACTTTATACATCCAGTATATACACACTCCGCTTCTACCACCAGCACAGACTTGCTTGTAGAACTTCAACTCCCAGGACCAGCTAGCACTGACTGTTGGATCCAACAAAATCTCAGTTAGATCCTTGTAAATGCCACTTTGCAGGCTGGGACCGCGGGCCCCTTTAGTAGTGTAGAAAAATAGAGGTCTTTGGTGCTAGCTGTTCTTCTCCTGTGGCTTCTGTTTCCAGTACCACCTCTTCAGGCACTGCTAGCCTGCCTGGCTGCAGCTGCCCCTTTCACTAGCCCTCCTGGCTACTTCTCCACAGTCCTCCCAGACTGACTCTGTATTCATCCCAGACTGCTTGCACCCAGTCCCTTCAGGTATGCCTCTCAGTCCCCTGACTGCAACACTCACCAGCCCACGTGGCTGTCTTTCTCCCTGGAGATTTGTCCAGCAGTGTTCTCCCGCTGTCTCCTTGCTCCCATGCCTCCTGGTCACGATGCCTCCGTGTGTCATGAGAAGGGGTCCCTTCTATACCCAAGCCCAGGCCTGAGTTCACCCCCCCCCCAGACTGGGGAGCTACTCTCAAAGGCCCCAACAGCCTAACACGCCATCTCCATCTTCCCCTGCTGGGCTGACACTGAGTATTTGAGGGGGCCTGTCCCCTGCCAACCCTTTCGTTGGGGGTTGGTCAGGGCCCTTAGAATACTTCAGCTAGCTCCTCCTAGACTCCTCCTAACTGCTTCTGGAACCTTCTCCAAATTTCCAGAGTTACCAGAGAAGCTGCTGCTGAGTCATTCAAACTATCTGCATCACTCACCCGACCCAGAAAATCACACAGGCTTGGTTGCCAGCCAAGCCTGAAAATTTACCTACACTAACACAAAAACATCCTACTCCAGAAACACTAGGGGGTGCTACACTTATACTCACCTGTCTTTATTTCAGTGAGACATAGCCCATTAAGTTGCAGAGCTTATTTTCAAAATATTCCGTGCCAGTCTTGTGCATGCGCAGTATACTCTGTACATGCAAAGTATACCGGTGCTTTAACACAAATTGTTAGACATGATTTTTTTTTTTGGCTGTTAAGTTTGCTGGGAAAACCTTTGTTTTGAACAGTAAACTCTCTGTTCAATCCTATGTAGAGTGCGCAACGCATGCACCCGGCTTTTTGGTATCTCGCTGGATCGGGAACAGTAGTAATTTTAAAAAATACCATAACCACCCAGGGTAAGGGGGAGTTGATATCACAGCAATCTACAATAAAAGTGTAACTGCACCACATGACACACATTAAATGGTTTAATATTCTCTCTAAAGAACTTTGGAATGTATCAGCATAATGTTTCTACACACTATTTTGTACTTAAAGTGTTACTAAACCCAGGACCCTGCATTCACTGTATCTGGTCTCCCACAGTACACAGAACATGGAAATGCAATTATTTTAGTAAATATAAACTGCTAAATACCTTTTTTCATCAGCAGTATATAGCATTCTTGTGACTTCTATCAGTGTCTGGTTAAAGCACTCTCCCGAGAAAAAAAAACTCTCTAGCAATCCACACTAAACTGAGCATGTGCAGCCCGACTCCAGTAACTCTGTCTTATCCGGAGTCAGTGGAAGAAGGGGAGGATCAGAGAAGACAGGATCAAACAGCCTTTTTTACACAATGCAGAGAACTAACCCCTTAGGTTCCACAGTGAGTACAACAAGCATGTTTTACTGCATATACAGACTGATTTTACTGTTGTGGGTTTAATAGCACTTTAAGCTTCTCTGCACTCAACCATTCCCATATAGATTAACTTCATTTGCAAACCTGTGCAAGTCATATCCATAACACTGGCTTCATCTCTTTGCTCTACTCCTCTATAGTTTGCCCTTCAAAGGCCACCAATGTATTCTTACCAATAGCAATTAAAAAGAGAACTGGGGAAGCCGTTGAAACCCAGAGGACTGGCAGGTCATGACTCAGGTTATATAATAATTCTCTAAAAATGTCCTTAATCTTGAGAATGTTTACAAGATTTTGTACTGTTTGTGTTATACACCAACATGCACTTTTGGATATATCCTTGGCCTTTCGCAAGGATATATGTCTGACTCTCTACTTACCTACATTGATACATCTTCTGAAATCTGACATGTACTCTTTTTTTTTTTGTGTTTTACTTACTTGCTTTGTGTTTTGCCTAATTGCATGAATTTATTTTATTGTGGAAACTGCCAATAAACCTTTAGTAAAAAAAAAAAAAAAAAAGTTTCTCCAAAACATGCATAAAATTCACCAGAAGTGAGAATGAAAGAGTTGCTTTGATGGTGTCAAACACAAACTGAAGCCACTGCTACAAGAGTGTAGGAATATCTACAGAGCAACAATTATCCTATAAAATAGAACGGATATATTTTTATGCAACGTAATTTGAAAAAAAAAATAGTTTGAAATATATGCCAAGTATGCTTGAATCAATAAACCAGTTGACAATCCAGCTTTTTGATGTTTCTACTTTTGTATCTTTTAATATGTCACAGCTTTCTTACACTTGAATACAATCCAAAGAACATAAATGAACAGGAAAAGAGAAAATTGTTCTCTTCTTTACTAAAGAAATATTTGCATTCTCAAATTCTAGAAAGAATGCAGAAAAGTGACATTTGCACTTGAACTTAAAATGTCAGAAAGTTACTGTAATGTAGTTTGTGGACTGAGTGTGTTTTTATGCCTTTCAGAATAAATTGGGAAGCCCAGTGAAGCGCTTACCCTCACAGTAGCCACTAATGTATGGTTTCCCCTGTTCCTGGTGTTAGCGACACACTAGGCAGTACTGCACTCTCTGACACAATAAGGCTAAAAAAAGGGTTGTTCATTCAGACGACTCTCCCGGCATAGAAAGACAACAACAATACAAAACAACAGTGGCAAAACAGAGTAATAAACAGTTTATAATATAACATATCTTATAAACAAAATAATACTAGAATCCTGTATAATGGGGTACCCAATTTAAGGAGCAAGGTTTATTCTCCCCAAGCCCTAGCTTAAAGCGTTGCTTTAAATATGGAAAATGCCTCTTTATCCCGTCCCAGAAAGTGGGTTGTGCTGTTTATTTAGGCAGGAATATGAAAAAGATCATAGCCAAGGGCCTCTCACCACTATGGAGTCCAGTACAAAAACTCCTCCCTCTCCTGAGTGCCTGGAGCAGAGTCACATTAAACAGGGGACGGGCTGACTCTTATGGTCTCTTAGAGTGATGGCAGCAGTCCTAAATAGAGCAACAGCATCCCTGAATAAAGCAGCAGATGTCCTGGTTAGAAATGCTCTCTCTCGCCCAGTATGCTGAGCCTTGCGTTCCCACAGCAATGCAGATCTGGACACCACAACTTCAGCAAGGTCCCACGCCAGCAGGGAAACAGTCTCTCCCCAACCCCAGTACACAGTCCTCTGCCCTCGTCCTTGTAGGTCTTTACACTCCAGAGAGCTGTCCTCTGTGCACACACACACAGCAGTCACCACAACAGCAGTAATCTCTGGACAAATGCAGCAGTGAAGTTTCCCTGCAGCAACATAGCACACCATTAGGGTCTCTCAGCAACCATTAGGGTCTCTCAGTAGCACCAGGAGCTTCCCACAGCACAGCAGCCTCTTCTGACTCTCCACATTATATTGAACCAGCTGCTAGGTTTTCTGACCTTTCATCTACTCCTCAGCAGTACTGTTCTCTGGGAATTGTAGTCCCCTCAGTCCTTTCTGCCCAGGGTTGTCTGGAGAAGATTACACTCCACATGACTCGCTGCAGTTTCCAGCATTATTGAGCCAGCCTTCCTAGGGCTGCAACTGCAGCCAATAATACCATTCCCCTTCTTGTCTCTGGGTGGTGGGTGGGGCTTCAGCCACAGATTGCTACAGTCACTCTCCCTTCGAGAGAGATGACAGTATTGTGGGTGGCCTGTCAGTGCCCGAGCCATGCAGTGGCCATAATGTCAGGGCCTGTGGCCAGGCTACACACTCCTAGATCCAAAAAGTCTTCAGTCCAAAGATAACATTGGTGCAGGTAGATAAATTGTAACATCAAACTAGACATAATATTACCAATAAAACAGTTTACATTCATAACTAGGCACATTTGACTTGTGAGATCAGATTAATTTTATGACATTTCCTGGTAAAAGAGGCAGGCATGGGAACTCCCAACAAGATATGTCAATAGGTGGTCCAGGGCCTTTGTCCACCAAAGCCATGGTAGAGAGCACTGGCATCTCTGGGGATCTTCAAGCCGTGGACACAGCCTTTTGCGAACTGTGGCCAAGGGATTCATATGTCAGTATTTCTGGAGGTTGTATAGACCTTTTGGCTCTCACTCCTTTGGCTCTGATAAACCTTTTTCCTCAGATTCAGGGTCTGGTTGAGGCATCTCTATGTCATCTTCAACAGGTGGAGCTGAGGACTCCTTCCTGTTTTCTGATTCACAAATTTAGGGGCATCAGGTCTGAGAATGTGGGTGGAGTAGCATCAATTGACTCAGATGGCCACAAACATTCGATATTGACAGTTAAAGCATTACTCCTATCCTCTGGTGGGCAAGGGTGACTGAGATCGGATTACTGGGCCTTGTCCGGCCAAACATGAGTTTTTTAGTTGTGGCTCAGTTTGCTGAGACACCCAAACAGCCTTACTCAGGGAAAAATTAATTTGGTGCCAAACTCCCAATAGTCCTTTTTTTCCCCATTGGATAGGTCTGATATGCTGGCAGACCAGACAGTTACTTGCAAAAGATATGTGTGGGAACTCCACCGGCCAACTAGTTTGTGCTGCATACTCCCCAGCAACACTTGATGCTCTGGCTTTAAATACTGAAATTCAATACTCAGATCAAAGTTTCTATTGACATCCAGTATAGCCTGGACCTTTTCTTAAGCACTTTCAAGCAGTTTTGTAAGACAATCCACATACCTTCTGTGGGATGTTCTAGAGAAGTGCTGAAAGCTTAGTCCAGGGGCAATCAGGCCTCTCCCCCAAACATGAGCTTATATGGAAAGTAACCAGTGGTATTATTCTCTGTACTGGTGTACACATGCATGTTGCAGATATGTGTGTGCTCCAATGTTGTTTTTTCCACTGTTAGAATCCCCTTTAGGTGCAATCAATTTCTTGGGCCATGGGTCCCTTTGTGGCTGATAGGGGATTGTTCTAAACTTCTGAACATCCAGCAGATCTAGCAATTGCTTGATGACCTAGATCTCAAAGTCCTTGCCCTCATCAGAGTGGATTCTATGAGGCAGCTCATACTGAACAAAGAACTTCACCAGGACCTTGGCTGCAACAATAGACCCCCTTCCTCTGCAAAAATAGATCCCCTCCAGCAACTATAGATCATGTGTTCCCCCATGTTCCTGCTGACAAAAAGCCCTGCGCATGACTGGTCCACAAAGGGTTGGCTCAGCTACAGTTGCATGATGGTGATGAACCCAAAAACAGGTGGCAATTGTTTCTTCCAGAGAAACATAGAGAGAATGTGTTGGCTGCCTTGCATGATGACAATGCTCACTTGGGATGGGGAGAACTTGGTGGGAAAACTAGTTCTTCTGGCACTGCATGAGGGCTGAAATTGAAAGTTATTGCCAATCCTGTCTCTTCTGCATCCAGAGAAAGACTTTACCCTCTAGACCTCTCCCATTGCCCCACCTCCAAAGCCAAGCACCCATGGAGTTTGTATTGATTTCTTGTGCCTTGAGCCTGACACAAGATGACAAGGAAATATCCTGTTAGTGACAGAGCATTTCACCCACTATACCTAGGTTTTCACAACAAAAGATGGAGCATCACCCGTGCACTTGAATCAAGAGAGGGTGTACATACCTTTTACTTTGACTTCTACTTGACAATGGGATCTGTAGCAATCACCTTGGGGCTTTATCAGGGTCCGGATCTGAACCTGTGATCTCTGTAGTGTCTGGCTGTGGCTCTTTTTGCTGAGCCACCTGAGATGCTGGACAGCTCTCTGTCTGATCTCTTAGGACAATCTTGCCTTGTCTCTTGTTTCTGGTGCACCTGGAACTCTTTGCTCCTCCCATTAACTTCCTAATTTAAGCTATGTCTCTGCACTTCCTGTTTACCAGATTGTGCTCTCTCCAGCCGATATCTTGCTCCTATGCATACCTGCAGCTGTCCTTACCTTTATTACCACTCATTACCGACATTTGGCTTGTTTGTCAACTACACTTCTGCTTGATCCCAATCTGCAACCACTTGTTACTGACATTTGGCTTGTTTATTGACTATGCTTTTGCATGATCCCTACTTGCTATATCTGCTACTGGGCCCCAGCTCTCTCATCCTCTGGTGGGGCAGTCCTAAGGGGCCCCGACCTGGTACTAACCCACAACAAAACCCATCTCTACCATCAGGTGCTCTGGTGAATACCAGGTAGTGCTTAGACACCACGCTTCGGGTGAGCCCGCAGTCATCCACCAGGGTGACCTGCTGGTATAGTTATCCTGTAGGCCGTTGGAGCCTCTCTACTGCTATAGCTACTAGTCTGAACCCTGATGACGTCAGGCTTATAATGGGAGGGACCAATATACAGTACTGTATGTAGCATCAAATGCACATCATACAAATGGTTAGCAAGCCTGAATCAATGTTTTCACATCTCTCTTAACCACTTCAGCCCCAGAAGATTTGGCTGCTCAATGACCAGGCCATTTTTTGAGATACGACACTGCATCCCTTTAACTGACAATCGTGCGATGTTGTACCCAAACAAATTTGACATCCTTTTTTCCTACAAATAGAGCTTTCTTTTGGTGGTATTTGATCATCTTTGCGTTTTTTAATTTTTTGCGCTATAAACAAAAAAAGAGCGAAAATGTTGCATTTTTTTTTTTAAAGCACATTTTTTCCTCAGTTTAGGCTGATATGTATTCTTCTACATATTTTTGGTAATAAAAATTGCAATAAGCGCATATTGATTGGTTTGTGCAAAAGTAATAGCGTCTACAAAATAGGGGATAAATTCATGGCATTTTTATTATTAGTTTTTTTTTCTACTAGTAATGGCGGCGATCTGTGATTTTTATCGGGACTGCGATATTGCGGCGGACAAATTGGACACCTTTGACACAATTTTGGGACCATTGACAGTTATACAGTGATCAGTGCTATAAAAATGCACTGATTACTGTATAATTGTCACTGGCATGGAAGGGGTTAACTCTAGGGGGCGATCAAGGGGTTAACTATGTTCCCTAGGTTTGTTCTAACTGTAGGGGGGATGGAACTGTCTAGGAGGAGAGAGAGATCAGTGTTCATACTTAGTATGAACACACAAT
The DNA here is from genome assembly GCF_042186555.1 of Aquarana catesbeiana. Lineage (NCBI taxonomy): Eukaryota > Metazoa > Chordata > Amphibia > Anura > Ranidae > Aquarana > Aquarana catesbeiana. Next base: position 383,851,288 of record NC_133324.1, read on the forward strand.
CTCTCTCTACTCCCCTGAAAGAACCAGGATTTGTGCGTTTACACACAGAGATCCCGGTTCTCGCTCTGTCACAAACGATCGCTGGTGCCCGGTGGTCATCGCACCCGCCGAGCACTCGCATCGGCTCTAGGCACACGCTGCGGGAGCACACTCGCTCCTAGTGGTCAAAAGGCAAAGAGATGTAAGGTAATGTAGTTTTGCCCAGCCGTGCCATTCTGCTGCAGTAAAACTGCAGCGGCTGGTTGGCAAGCAGTTAAACACTCAGTTGGGGTACTCCAAAAGGGAAATATCTTGGGACACATATCGACCAGAATCCTAATCCTAGCAAAAGGGCTCATGAAGAAGGTATTCTAATATCTGCTTTATTATAACAAACACACTAAGCAGGAGAACACACCATAAACAGTTCTCTATCTGTGCTGGCAACTCAGTGTACTTTCCTCCAATGATCGGACTTGTCCTGATACGCCTCCCCTGCACAGCCTTTCTTTTTCAATTATATTTTTTAAGGTTATAAACCATACAGATATAAGACCATACAATACAAAATAGAAAAGTACTGGTACAGGTACTGGTTAGTAGGGATGAGCCGAACACCCCCCGGTTCGCAGCAGAACATGGGAACAGGCAAAACATTTGTGTGCACAAGCGAACACCGTTAAAGTTTTTCAGACGCGAAAGTGAAAAATCAAAAGTGCTAATTTTAAAGGCTTATATGCAAGTTATTGCCATAAAAAGTGTTTGGGAACCTGGGTCCTGACCCAGGGGACATGTATCAATGCAAAAAAAAGTTTTAAAAACTGCCGTTTTTCCAGGAGCAGTGATTTTAATAATACTTCAAATGAAACAATAAAAATGAAATATTCCTTTAAATATGCATGGGGGTGTCCTTAGTATGCCTCAAAGTAGCGTATCTTTCCCATGGTTATAACAGTACCACAGCAAAATGACATTTCTAAATGAAAAAATTTAACTCAAAACTGCTCACGGCTGTGATGTATTGTCAGATACCGGTAATATAGATAAAAATACAAAAAAAAAATGTCGTGGATGCCCCCCCAAAATGCATACTAGATATTAAGGGGAACACTGCACCAATTTTTTTTTTTTAAATGGCGTGGGGGGCCCCCAGACACTATATACTCTGAAAATCAGTATATATACTATACGGCCTGCCCATATACTCTGCAGAAAAATTGGGCCTTTGGTTTTGGGGGCCAGCACACTGTAACCCCTCACAGTTACTCTTGTTGGGCACAGGAAAGGGCCCTTCTTAACTATTATTTCAAAAATAGTAATTACATGCCCCTTCTAAACAGGTGCATAAAAATTGGACCTTTGGATTTGGTGGCGCCAGAACACTGTAAGCCCTCACAGTTACTCTTGTTGGTGCAGGAACGGCCCTGCTGTGAAATATTAGTTTAAAAACTGTAATTACATGCCCCTGTTAAAAAGGGGCAAAAAAAATTGGGACTTGGGTGGTGGTGGTGGTGGTGCCACAACACTGTAACCCCTCACAGATACTCTTGTTAGGTGCAGGAACAGGCCCTGCTGTGAAATATTACATCAAAAACTGTAATTACATGCCCCTGTTAAACAGGGGCAGAAAAATTTGGCTTTGGGTGGTGGTGGTGGTACCACTAAACTGTAACCCCTCACCCCTTGCTCTTGTTGGACACAGGAACAGGCCCTGCTGTGAAATATTAGATCAAAAATCTAAATTACATGCCCCTGTTAAACAGGGGCAGAAAATTGGGTCTTGGGTGGTGGTGGTGGTGCCCTAAACCAAAATATTGTTGGAAGCTAGCATCATCAAGATTAAGGAGGAATAGGATAGTCAGCATAGGCAATCTTAAAGGGATGCCAGATCCATAGAAATTCAGTTACTACATGCTTGATAGCTGCTGATCCAAGACTGACAGGCGTACTCTCTGATCCATTACAAACCCTCCAGCAGCACTGAATGTGCGTCAGAAAGCACGCTGGATGCAGGACAGGCCAGTAGCTCAATTGCATATTGAGCAAGTTTTGGCCAGTGGTCCATCCTCAAGACCCAGTAACCCAGTGGATGCTCTGTTGGAAAGGTCTCCAAGTCTCCTCTTGCCCCTAGATATTCCTGCACCTTATAATGCAAATGCTGGTGATGGTTGCTTGAACCGATCAGACCTTGGCGCTAAGGACTCAAAAATTGTTTAAAGGCATCAGTCAGCCAGCCACCTTCTCCATCGCTCTTCCTCTGACTGAACAAAGCCTCACCAACACGTTGTCCAGCACCAGGAAACAGTAACCTCCCAGGGTCTGGAAATGCGTTACACAAACCTTTCTTCAAGGCCTCCTGAAGATATTTCATTCTCTACTCCCTCTGCGAAGGCAGGATGAGTTCCGCAACCTTACCCTTGTAACATGGATCAAGAAGGGTTGCCAGCCAGTAATGATCCCTCTCCTTGATACCACGAATCCTATGGTCCTTTGGCAGGCTTTGCAGAATCAGGGAGGCCATGCAGTGTAAGTTTCCAGAGGCATTCGATTCTGAGTCCTCTGAGTCACTAAGGATCATATTATCCGTAACTACCTTCTCCCAGCCACGTACAATTCCTTGGCTTTCTGGGGACTGAAAACCATCCCTTGAAGGCTGCTGAGGGTTATCCTCTACATCCATGCTGACACAATCCTCCTCCTCTTCTTCCTGTGTGTTTGGCGGGCCCGCAGTAATGCTATCTGGATAAAGTGGGCCATGAGAGGAAAGGAAGCCCTTGTCTTCCTCCCACTGTTCTGTGCCCTGTCCATGATTCCACAAAGCGTGTGCTCCAGCAGGAAGACTAGAGGGACAGTGTCACTGATGCATGCATTGTCGCTGCTCACCAGTGGTGTATTTACGTTTTGTGCTGCCCTAGGCCTAACTAAACTCATGCAACCCCAAATTTAAATATGACCTGCCCCTTCCTGTCAATGCCACACCCCTTCATGTTTAAGACCTGCCCTGTCATCTGTAAACCACACCCCTTCCTCTTTAGGCTCCACCTCTTCCTCTCTGTACATTAGACCTACGTTCACATTAGGGAGGGTTTGAAATCTGAACTCACATGATTTCAAACCGGCAATGCAGTCCGAATTCGGGGACGATTTGACAGACATCTGTGTGGGTTCATGCACAAATGTCTATTCAAATCGCCCCCAAAGTCACCAAAAGTAGTAAGGGAACTTATTTTGGGAATCGGTTCGGCTCCGCAAAGTCGGCGTCGCACCAATTTGAACTGTGTAATTGTCAGCAATTGCTGCCGATTTGGTATGCGATTTGACATGCCAAATCGGCCCAATGTGATTGCGGGCTTAAAGTGGGTACCAAGTGCAGCCTCATCAGTGCCGATCAGTGCAGCCTCACCAGTGCCCACACAGGTGGCGAGGAGGCCGCATATTGCCTCTGAAAAGAAATCTGTGTGGATTGCTTTTCAGAGGCGCGACTGTCTTTTTTAATCAGAGCAGCAGAGGGGGGCATTAGTGTAATTGTCTAGGGGGAGGTGATGTTTAAACTTACTAACCAATTTTACAGCCTCTAGTATGTGTGTACTCTGATTTGCCACCTGTCCTGCCCACCTTAACATACACACAGAAAGTGTGTCTGTGAGTGCATCAGGGGGTGGAGTATGGACATAGCTGATGGGGCAGGCACAACAGAGATTGGATAGATCATAAGGAGGTGGGGCAAAATCATTGGCCTTTTCAACAAACTGCGTTCACTCCAAATAGAGACAAAAAAAAAAGAAAGAAAAATAAATATACGTCAGTCTTAAATGTAGTTAGTAGAATGGACAATAAAATCCAGACTGATCTATAATGAGAAATGACACTTTTCTTCATATGTCAGAAGGCAGCATGTACCATACAGGTAGCTATAAAAGGTTAAACCAATATATACAAGCAGACACAAAGGTGTTAAATGCCATTTTTTACCAGAAGCACCTGCCTGCAGATGTTGAGCTGTAAATAGTCAGGCTGCATTCACACCTGAACGTTTTCAGCTTGTAAAACGCCATCAAAAACCTGTTAAAAACGCCCAACAAGCAAAATCCCATTCATTTAAATAGCCACTGTTCACATCTGAGCATTTTGTCGCCTGTAGTAAAACGCCTGAAGCTGCATTCACACCTGAGCGTATTGTTTTCAGGCAGAAAATTACGCTATTTTTGCCACAATTTTCTACAGCTCAAAAGGTCACCAATGTAAAAGAATTAAAAACGCCTGTAATCTGCCAAAAAAGAAGCTCATGTACTTTTTTGAGCGATGGCCGTTTTGCTTTAGGTGACAGAAAGCTCAGATGTGAACAGGGGCCATTGAAATGGATGGGATTAGTCTTGTTGGGCGTTTTTAAAGCTGAGGCTGAGAGCAAAAAAATGCCCAAAAACGCCTATGTGTAAACAGAGCTTGAGTTCAAAAAAGTACATCGACTTCTTTATAGGCAGATCATAGGCCTTTTTCTGCTTTTTTCTTTGGTGACCTTTTGACCATTACAAAATTGTGGAAAAAATCGTGGTAAAAACGTGCGACTTTCTGCATGAAAAAAATATGCTCAGGTATGAGTGCAGCCATTTAGAGTCCTTTCACATTGAAAGCACCTGTGCGTCAACAGTAAAGTGGCGCCATTTTTAGCTACGCTTTACCGTCGTTTTAGCGGCGCTATTCGGCCGCTAGCGGGGCGGTTTTATCCCCTGCGAGCGGCCAAAAAAAAGGGTTAAATCCGCCTGCAAAATGCCGCTGCAGCGGCGCGTTGCCAGTGTTGCCCATTGATTTCAATGGGCAGGAGCAGTGTATTCACCGCTCCTACACTGCTGCAAAGAAGCTGCTGGCAGGACTATTGCAGGTGCTATGCAGGTGCTATTTTTAGCGCTGTAGCACCTGAAAAACGCCTCCAGTGTGAAAGGGGTAAGCAGCAGTGTACACTTGTTCATTAAGCCTAGGTTCACACTGATGTGGGAACCAGTGCGATTCCAGCACCAGTTGCCGCATTGTATCTCTCCTGTGGGCAGATCACACCACCCTCTGCAAAATGCTGTGGGTGTCAATACAATGTTAATGACACCCCCAGTTTAGTTCACAGATCGCAGTGCGAACTGTTAACTTGCACAGGAATCGGATCGCATAGGTGAGAACACCCATGTGATCTGATTCTAGTCCCTGCAATTTTTTCTGTGCCAATCCAATGCAAGTTCAGCCATACAATTTCATGGCTGAACTCGCATCTCACAGACATCGCATGTGATCGGCACCACAGGTGTGGGTGCGAATAACATGCAATGTCTGTGATCGCACTGGTGTGAACCTGGGCTGAATCAGAGAAGAAAAGAAAAGCACAGTTCTCCCCCAGCAAGGACACAGAGGGTTAATTACTAGAGAGTCTCTATTTCAGATAACAGGAGATAGGAAAAACAAAGTGGGACAGTTGGAGCACAGATAAGCAGTGCTATGAGGTTTGCAAGGAGACACAGTGAGGATTGGTATTTACTCTCACCCCTCCAGCCAGGTCAGATATGCAGAATGTACACAGTAGCTGGGTCCACTGCTGAAGCCACAATTTGATGGCTCAGTGTGCACCTGGGGTCACAACACAGGAAGAGAAACTGGCCATCTCTCTCACTGCTCTCCCTTCTGTGTAGAGAGGAGGAGGGGGGAACTGTCACCACACGCTGTATGAGAGAGGGACGCTCTCCGAACGCTGCAGCCAGCAACTCCGGTGTTCTGTCAAATTCTCATTGAATGGGCTGACTCGCTGCCGCCCCCCCCCCCCCCCCAAGTGCTGCCCTAGGCCTGGGCCTTGTCGGCCTAGGCCAAGACACAGCACTGCTGCTCACCATCCTTGTGGCCTCCTCAAATGGTGACAGAACAGTGCATGTATCCTTGATCAGTAGCCACTGGCGTGGCGAAAAGAAGCCAAGCTCCCCTGACCCTGTCCTGGTGCCATACTCGCACAGGTACTCATTGATGGCCCTCTGCTGTGTGTGCAGCCGCTGCAGCATTGCCACCGTTGAGTTCCACCTGGTGGGCATGTCACAAATGAGGCGGTTGGTGGGCAGGTTGCATTCCCTTTGAATGTCAGCCAGCCGAGCACTGGCATTGTATGACCGGCGGAAATGACCACAGACTTTCCTGGCCTGCCTCAGGAGATCTTTTAAGCCTGGGTACCTGCTGAACAACCGCTGCACCACCAAATTCAGGACGTGTGCCAAACATGGAACATGGGTCAAGTGTCCCTTTTGGAGAGCGGAGAGAAGGTTGGTGTCATTGTCTCATACAGCCATTCCTGGCTGAAAATGGCATGGTGTCAACCACCTCTGAGCCTGCCCCTGAAGAGCTGACAGAATCTCAGAATCCCAGTGTGGCTCCTGTCCCCTAGGCAGACCAACTCAAGCACCGCATGGCATCTTTTAGCCTGACTGTTTGCGTAGCCCCTTGAACGCTTATGGAGCACCGCTGGTTCAGAGGACAAGTCTGCAGAAGAGGCCATAGAGGAAGAAGAAGAGGAGAGGGTGGAGGAGAGAGCTGTGGCAGAATCACCACTAGCATTTTGAAGGCGTGGTGGCGGAACAAGCTCCAACAAACACTAAACCCTGTCCTGCATCCTTCCCAGCTACCAGCAGAGTTACCCAGTGTGCCATGAAGGAAAGGTAATGTCCCTGCCCATGCCTGCTGGACCATGAGTCAGCGGTAATATGAACCTTACTGCTGACCACCCTGTCCAATGAGGCCAAAACATTGCCTTCCACATGCTGGTAGAGAGCCGGAATGGCCTTCTGTGAAAAGAAATGGCGTTTTGGAACCTGCCACTGAGGTACAGCACATTCCGCAAATTCATGTAAGGGGGCAGAGTCTACCAGCTCAAAAGGCAGCAGTTGCAGTGCTAGCAATTTGGCCAAGCTAGCATTTAGATGCTGAGCATGTGGATGGCTGAGACTAAATTTCTTTTTACTGTTCAGCAACTAGGGTAGGGAAATTTGCCTGGTAAAATCAATTGGTGGTGTACTGCTGGTAGATTGGCTGCTTGGGACACCTATTGCTATACCTTCATTCCTCTCAGTGCAGGTTTTTGAGAGGACTGGAGGTATAGTAGGGTTGGAGATTCCAGATGAAGAGCAAGAAGAAGTCCTCCTTTTTCTTTGATGTGGGTCTTTCAAGTGCTATTGCCATCGGACTGCATGGCAGGTCGTCATATGTCTCGTCAAGCATGTGGTGCCCAAGCAGCTGCTGTTCTGGCCACGCTTGATCCACTTCAGACATAGGTTGCAAACAACAGTGTGATCTGCTGCACACGTGTCAAAAAAGGCCCACACCAAGGAACTTTTAAAAGTCAGCAGCGCCCTGCACCTGCGGAGCTCTGCGGTTTGATGCAATAGGGTGGCTGCCCTTAAGCTGCCCCCTAGAGGACATCCTGCCTCGTTGGAGTTGTGCCTCCTTCTCCTCACTTTCCTCCTCTCTTTTCTCAGGCACCCAAGTACAGTCGGTGACCTCATCACCCCCTCCCTCCTCGTCACTGGAGCAAACATGGCAGTATGCTGCACCTGGGGGAACATGACTGCCAGTTTCTTGTCCTTCTTGGGCACCCCCTCTCTCTAGGCCCACGTTACTTCCTTCCTCAACCCGGGAACCAGCATCGGAGCCTTCAAATCGCTGCACATCCTCCAGCAGCATGTACCTGACACTGTGGTCGAATAATTCTGGGGACTCCTCCGTGCATGATGATGGGGTATTGGAAGGAGTGACTGTGGACAAGGAGCTGGTGGAATAGGCCACTTTGGCAGCTGCGTTGGAAGGCAAACTACTCTGAGCCTGGGTGACAGAGGATGAGGACAGCTTTGTTATCCACTCCACCAACTCTTCTGCATGTTGTGGCTCAATAACACGGCCAGCAGCAGCAAAAAAGGACAAGCGTGCCCCACGGCCACCTGCGGAGGATGCATCATGTCCACGACCACCACTGTTGACTTTAGACACAGAGGCTGCTTGCCCTCTTTTAGTGGCCTGTGAGCGTCTGCCTCTCCTTGGTGGCCTTCCGGACATGATGTATTTTTTGTTTTGCAACACCACACTACACTGTATTATATACTGTGTACGCCGCCTGACATGTATTAGAAACTATTTACCACTGAATGCACTGTATATATGGGCTACACTAAATGAAGAGTATACTAGACTGTGTGTGTGTATATATATATATATATATATATATATATATATACAGTATATATATACATACATTAATACACCGCCTGAAGTGTATTAGAAACGGTACACACTGTATAAGATACTGTGTACACCGCCTGAAGTGTATTAGAAACTTTACACACGGTATTAGATACTGTGTACACCGCCTGCACTGTATTAGAAACTGTACACACTGTATTAGATACTGTGTACACTGCCTGCACTGTATTAGAAACTGTACAACGACTGCACTGTATTTTATAGTGTGTACACCACCAGAAGTGTAGTAGAAACTGTACTATGGCTGTACTGTACTAGGCTTTACTGCAGGACACAGATAGCAACTGGTTACACTTTTCCTGCCTATAATGAAGGACACAGAAATAGAAAATTATTTTTAGACCAGCTGAATGTAAATCTCCCGCCTTTCTAAGATGAGAAGGATGAATACCTTTTAGCACAAGTATGCTGTCAAGGGACAGATCATGGAGAATTAAAGTGGATTTTCAGATTCTAGCTAATTAAGCCTAAAACTGCTCCCACCTCCTTTCTACCACCTATACTAACTACCCTGTAGAATAAAGATGCTGATATCTATCCTCAGGGTGCTCCAGTCATGTGATCTCGCCAGCAGCCAGCTTTAGGGGGGGGAGGAGAAAGTACTGATAATGGATGAAATGCTTGGGTAGTGACGTCACCCATGGGCTTAGTATTGGAATTAGAAGGTGGGTGGGAGCAGTTTTAGGCTTATATAGTTAGAGCCTGGAATTAGACCTAAATTTGTAAAAAAATTATTAGTTATACATGGAGAGTGTTCAGAGTACAAAGCCGGCCATACACGCTCTAAATTTCTCTCATTCAGCCCCATGACCTAAACAAGAGAAATCCATAGATTTCCCCCATCCACAATAAACAGGGTGGATAGAAGAATGTTAATTCCCAGCTATTGCATTCAGCAGCTGCTGACTACCTCAACAGTGCTTAAATCTGATTGGATGCAGGTTCTGTTCATTCCAGAATTTTCTTACCGGTTCCATCAACAAAAGTCAATGTAAAAAAAGTGTCTTGTTATGAAGGGGACACAAATTTTGGCTGATTCAAAAGGAATCAGTCAAAATTCAAGCAGTGTGTGGTCGTTTTAGAGCCAGTGCCCAGTTCCACTTTAGTATGACTTTGGTGGATACAAATATAAGTGTAGCACCCTTGTAGATTGCTAGGTAAATTTAGTTTTTGGCTCCATCTGTAATCAAAGGAGCAGAGAATGTTTGTTTGCTCAGGGCTTCACAGGCTGGAAGTTTGCTTCCCCCTGCCTCTGGAGAAGTTTCTAGAGCTTAGAGGGGAAAATGTAAATGACCAGTCTGAAAAGTTATCAGAGCCTAGCCAATCCCTGGGGAGGTGTGCCCAGATGGTGACAGGAGAAGCTGAGAAATAGTTTGGAGCTACGAGAGACTCCAGAAAGGAGATTTCCCAGCCTCATAGGGGGCTGTTGCCCCTAAGGCAGCCTAGGAACTGGATTCCTGTCTGGCAGGGTCTCATCAGTTGCAGTGCTGGGACCTAGTGTTAGCCTGGATTTGATTGCAAGACTTCATCAAGGGATCTGGTCCTGAGAAGGAGTATGTCCTTCACTAAAAGGTCACTGCCCGAGCGACCGAGGAAATCAAAACAAAGCTTCTCTTAAAGCACTTATAGCAAAGTTCCACCCAAAAGTGGAACCTCCGCTTAATTGCTTCCTCCCCCCCTCTGGTGTTACATTTGACACCTTTCAGGTGGGAGGGGGGAACGGGGACCAGTTTTTGACAAGTCCCCTTCCCCACTTCTGGGAGAACGGGCCACGGCCCCCTCCTCCTTCCTCCGCTGCTGGAGCACAGTAGGGAATGCGCATGCGCAGTAGGGAGCCAGGTGTGAAGCCAAAAGGCTTCACTGCCGGGTTCCCTTACCTGGAATGGGGGCGGCTGCACCCAACAGTCGATCCGAAGATCGGCTGGGGTGCCAACATTGCAGGCTCCCTGGACAGGTAAATGTCCATATAGTAAAAGTCAGCAGCTACAGTATTTGTAGCTGCTGACTTTTAATTTTTTTTCCCCAAGGCAGAACTCCGCTTTAACTTCCTCTCCCAGATAAGCGCCACCTGCAGTGGAGAAAACAGACTGCACTTGCCTAAAAGTAAATATCCTAAAAGTGATCCCTGTGATGGATAGTGTTCTAAAGATTGCACTGGGTACCAGCAGCTGTACATTGGAGCAAGGTAACCAGATGCCAGATCTTACCCCATGGTCTCCAGCTGTGAGACAATAGATTATTCAGTGTTCATCTTTAATTTGGGAGAACATTGTCGTTGTTGCTAATAGTTGTTGAAGTATTCCATGCTCCAAACCCTCTCCTGTTACAAGTTCTTTAAGCAATAGATCTTAAAAAGACAACCCATTGACTGTCTAGACTGTGAATGTACTGTTCCTTGGGTGACTGGTGGTAAAGTAAGATGATGGCATTATACATAAATATATATGTACACTTGCTTTTTAAGGCAGCACAGTGGTGTAGCACTTTCACCTAGCAGTAATAGGGTCGCTGGTTCAAATCCCGACCACGACACCATCTGCCTGAAGTTTGCATGTTCTCCCTGTGCCTGCATGGGTTTCCTCTGGGTTCCTCCCACACTCCAAAGACATGCTGGTAGGTTAATTAGATCCTGTTGAAAAATTGGCCAAATATGTGTATGTTGTATGTGTTTGTAAGCGTGTCAGGACCCCATGGGGCAAAGGACTGTGCTATACCGCAGATGGATGCCAGCGGCAAAAAACGCCCTGAGGCGATTCAGTTCACATAGGTAGCGCTATACAAGTCATTCATTCATTCATTTTTAACAACTTTTCCTGTCACTTTTTAAACAGCTTTTTTTTCCTTTGCTTCCCTCAGCCTACTAATTAAGGGGAGCAGTTAATTGGTCACAGGTGCTTGAGGCCTATATAACCTTCTGTAAAACTCATTGTGAGCCTGCTTATCTTTGAGCTTGCTGAAACTTAGACAAAGTGGAACTGGACTAAGCGGTGAGTTAAAAAAACAGAGTTGAAAATAAGAGGTTGTAACAAGGGTCAAGTACCTGTGTAGGGTGAGCGTGTACCTGTGTATTGTAAGTACATGAGTGCTGCAAGTGCACGTGGGCTGTATTGAGTATTAGTGTCAGGTAGTACCTGTGTATTGTGAGTACCTGAGTGTTGTCTGAGTAGTGTGTGTGGATCATTAGTACTTGTGTATTGTGTGTGTGTGTGTGTGTGTGTGTGTGCACGTTGGTCTGCGAGTGCACGTTGGTCTGCGAGTGCACGTTGGTCAGCGAGTGCACGTTGGTCTGCAAGTACCTGTGTATTGTCTGGTTGAGTATTAGTGTCAGGAAGCTAGTTGTTGGGTAATTTGGACAGGGTATAATCCTCAATCCTCATTAAATTAGTAGGTATGATGCCCGGTGGGTGTGAAGATGCGACTGTACATCTTGCGGCATGTATGCATTCCTTGATCATCCGATCGAGGGCGAATACTGCTGTGCAAAATATAAGCACATTGTTTCCCTGGAAGCCCAGGTTCTGAATCTGGGGAAGCAACTGTCAGCACTGAGAAGTCCCTCCATACTAAAGGAGAGCCAGGAACATACACGACAGGTGCCAGCAGGGGCCAGTAGAGAGGCGGGTGGAGACAAAGAGGTGCAGGCTCTAGGAAAGAGTAGATGGGTGACAGTCAGGAAGGGTAGAGGAGGAAGTGCCAGGGAGGCCGATCCAGGGCTGGAGCATCCCAATAAGTACGCTCCATTGAGTGACATTGGTGAAACCAGTCAGGAACCAGCACTGCTGGAGCTGAGGGACTCTCCTAGCTCCCGGAGGAAGAACTCCTCCAGTGAGAGTGGGGGGGAAGTGAAGGGAAAGGAAAGACAAATTCTGGTGCTGGGGACTCAATTCTTAGGAGGACAGAGAGGGCAATCTGAAACAAAGACCAGAAGCGCCAAACTGTATGTTATCTACAGGTTCAGATCTGGTGGACAGATTACTGGGAGGGGCTGGGGAAGACCTGGATGTCATGGTGCATGTTGGCACCAATGACAAGGTCAGAGGCACATGGAGTGTCTTAAAGAATGATTTTAGGGACTTGGGAGCTAAATTAAGGAAAAGGACCTCCAAGGTAGTATTCTCTGGAATACTACCGATACATCGAGCCACACCAGAAAGGCAGAGGGAGATTAGGGAAATAAACAAGTCAACTGAAGAGCTGGTGTAGTAAGGAGGGGTTTGGGTTCCTGGAGGACTGGGCCAACTTCTCATTCGATCACCAGTACTATAGAAGGAACGGACTGCACCTAAATGAGGAGTGCAAATCAGCTGGGAGTAAAGATGGCCAAAAAGTTGGAGGAGTTTTTAAACTAGATGACGGGGGGAGGGTTCAGAGCTAGAGATAGTCAGCGTGGAACATATTCCAGAGGGTAGTATTGGGGGCATTAGTGGTAGGTTGACTAAAGTACAAAAACCCAAGGTAAGTACAGTAACAAGTCCTACTTCCAATCTCGGAACACCCAATAAGAGGATAGTATGGGACCGGTCTAAACTAGGTGGCATGTTCACCAATGCCAGGAGCCTGGCGGACAAGATGGGTGAACTAGAGATACTGTTGTACAAGGATTATTTGCATTTTGTGGGAATTTCAGAGACCTGGTTCAACAGCTCTCATGATTGTCTGGCAACCATTCAAGGGTATACCCTTTATCGCAGGGATAGAGAGGGTAAAAATGGGGGAGGAGTATGCCTATATAACAAGAATAATGTACAAGTGAATGTCAGAGATGACATCACTAAGGAAGCTAGGGAGGAGGTGGAATACTTATGGGTAGAGCTCCAAAGGGATGAAGCTAAGAGTAAAATATTACTGGGAGTATGCTATAGGCCCCCTAACCTGAAGGAGGAGGGGGAGACGGATCTCCTATCTCAAGTTGGATTAGCAGCAAGGATGGGAAGTGTCATCATAATGGGGATTTTAATTATCCAGACATAGACTGGGCAGAGGGAACCATGCATTCGTCTAAGGCTCGCCAGTTCCTAAATGTCTTGCAGGACAAGTTCATGGTTCAGATGGTAGTCGCACCAACTAGAAATAAAGCGTTACTGGATCTACTGATTACCAACAATACAGACCTGATCACGGATGTGGAAATACGGGGCAATTTAGGAAACAGCGATCACAGGTCAATTGGCTTCAGTATAAATCGCACAAATAGGAAACATATAGGTAATACAAAGACACTGAATTTCAAAAGAGCCAACTTCTCTAAACTACGAACCTTGTTAGAAGGCATGAATTGGAATAAATTCTTAGGAACAAAGAACACGGAGGAGAGATGGGTTTGCTTTAAGAACATATTAAATAAGGGCATTAGCCAATGTATCCCAATGATTAATACATTTAAAAGAGTGAACAAAAGTCCTGGATGGCTTAACTCCAATGTAAAAATGCATATAAAAGCAAAGGAGAAGGCCTTCAAAAATACAAGGTTGAGGGATCATCATCAGCATTCAGACTTTATAAAGAATGCAACAAGAAATGTAAGGGTGCAATTAGGGCAGCTAAGATAGAACACATAGCAGAGTAGAGCAAAAAAAAATCCCAAGAAATTAAGTATGTAAACAGTAAAAATGGGAGGACAGACCATATTGGCCCCATAAAGAATGAGAAAGGACACCTGGTTACAAATGATGGGGAGTTGGCGAAGGTATTGAATTTATTCTTCTCCATAGTCTTCATGAGAGAATCGGGGGGTTTCAGTAACCAAAACTGCAGTGTTTATCCTTATGACGCATCACAGGAAGCACCTCCATGGTTAACAGAGTACAGAATTAAAATTGGACTTGGGAAACTTAACATTAATACATCACCGGGACCAGATGGCTTGCATCCGAGGGTACTTAGGGAACTCAGTCAAGTAATTGCCAGACCATTGTTCCTAAATTTTACTGACATTCTACTGACTGGAATGGTACCAGGTGATTGGAGAAAGTTAATGCAGCTCCAATATTTAAAAAAGGCCCAAAATCTATCCCTGGGAATTACAGACATTGAGGTTAGCCTAACATCAATAGTATGCAAGCTCTTGGAGGGGATGATAAGGGGCTATATACAAGATTTTAGTAATGAGAACAGTATCATTAGCAGTAATCAGCATGGATTCATGAGGAATCGTTCTTGCCAAACCAATCTATTAACCTTCTATGAGAAGGTGAGTTTCCATCTATATAAAGGAAGGCCCGTAGACGTGGTGTATCTGGATTTTGCAAAAGCATTTGACACAGTTCCCCTTAAACGTTTACTGTACAAAATAAGGTCCCTTGGCATGAACCATAGGGTGAGTACATGGATTGAAAACTGGCTATAAGGGCGAGTTCAGAGGACGGTGATAAATGGGGAGTACTCGGAATGGTCAGAGGTGGGTAGTGGGGTCCCCCAGGGTTCTGTGCTGGGACCAATCCTATTTATTTTGTTCATAAATTACCTGGAGGATGAGGTAAACAGTTCAATCCCTGTATTTGCGGACGATACTAAGCTAAACAGGGCAATAACTTCTCCGCAGGATGTGGAAACTTTGCAAAAAGATCTGAACAAGTTAATGGGGTGGGCAACTATATGGCAAATGAGGTTTAATGTAGAAAAATGTAAATTAATGCATTTGGGTGGCAAAAATATGAATGCAATCTATACACTGGGTGGAGAACCTCTGGGGGAATTTAGGATGGAAAGGGACTTGGGGGTCCTAGTAGATGACAGGCTCAGCAATGGCATGCAATGACAAGCTGCTGTTAACAAAGCAAACAGAATATTGGCATGCATTAAAAAGATCAACTCCAGAGATAAAACGATAATTCTCCCGCTCTACAAGACTCTGGTCCAGCCGCAACTAGAGTATGCTGTCCAGTTCTGGGCACCAGTCCTCAGGAAGCATGTACTGGAAATGGAGCGAGTACAAAGAAGGGAAAATAAGCTAATAAAGGGTCTGGAGGATATTAGTTATGAGGAAAGGTTGCGAGCACTGAACTTATTTTCTCTGGAGAAGAGACGCTTGAGAGGGGATATGATTTCAATTTATAAAAACCGTACTGGTGACCCCACAATAGGGATAAAACTTTTTTGTGGAAGGGAGTTTACCAAGACACATGGCCACTCATTAAAATTAGAAGAAAAGAGGTTTAACCTTAAACTACGCAGAGGGTCCTTTACTGTAAGAGCGGCAAGGATGTGGAATTCCCTTCCACAGGCGGTGATCTCATCAATCGTTTCAAAAAACTATTAGATAAGCACCTGAACAACCGCTACATACAGGGATATACAATGTAATACCGACATATAATCACACACATAGGTTGGACTTGATGGACTTGTTTTTTTTTCAACCTCACCTACTATGTAACTATATGTGTCTACACTGCCTTTCTTTCTTGTGGTTCCCTTTTCAGGCTGCCTCAGGGCAGTCGATGTCCCTGCTCCTGAGTCTCCATTTAAAAACTGTATGTCCTCCTGCACAAGTGTGAGATGGAGCACATGACGTCATGCACCCCTCTTGTGCATGCACCCTAGAACTTTTTTTTTTAAAAAAGCCTTCCACGAGAAAGTTTTTTTCTTTAACAGCAAATGATGATGATTTAATGTTGCACACAAACCGTATGAGAATACTGCAAGATCTTGCAGCTTAGGTACGAAATCTCCCTGAAAGCCGGTCACACTGCCTGTAAGCTAAACTCTCTGTGAGCGGCAGCTGTCCGTTTCGGGCTGCAGTGAGATGCGGCAGAGGATAGTGTGATGCATGCATTAATGTATCACGCAGTTTCCCTTACCTTTTCTTTATTTACCTTTACTTGAAGTGTACAAAGTGACACTTCATTCATGTCTTCATTATATTGATGTGACATACAGTGCCTGCATTTTATCACAGCTGCCTTCCCACTGCTTTGCAGTGTGGACAGGGCACATAGAGAACAGTTGTTCATCCAATACAGAAACACACCAGACACTGCATGTGTGAAGACCCTGAACCCTGTCCCCCTACCGCCACTCATCTGTGTTTCTCCGGCCTACCGTCCTTACCGGCACGCCCAGGAAACAATCGGACTGGTCACGTGGCTGGCCATAGAGGCTACCAGATCCTCTATGATCGCCTCTATGGTCTTGGAGGTCCAGAGCAACGTAACAACGTCACTTTCAGTCTAGGGAGGAAGTAAATAATTTTTTTTTGTAAAGTAAAAGATCACTTTTTTTTATTTTTTTGCTTTTAAAGGTAAAGGAGAGATTTTGGGGTCTTATTGATCCCAGATCACCCCATACAGAGGACCTGTCATCCCTTATTTCTATTACAAGGGATGTTTACATTTCTTGTAGTTGGAATAAAAGTGATAAAAACAATAAAAAGACAGTGTAAAAATAAAAAATAAACAAAATAAAAAAAAAAAGTAAAGCAGCCCCATCCCTCTGTGCCAATATGTATTCTGCAACATATTTCTGGTTTAAAAAAATCCCAATAAGCATATATTGATTGGTTTGCGCAAAAGTTATAGCGTCTACAAACTATGGGATATATTTATGTAATTTTTTGTTATTTTTACTAGTAATGGCGGCGATCAGCGACTTATAGCGGGAATGCTATATTGTGGTGGACAAATTGCAAACTAACTGACACTTTTTTGCAGACCAGTGACATTAATACAGTGATTAGTGCTAAAGATATGCACTGTCACTGTACCAATGACACTGGCTGGGAAGGGGTTAACATCAGGAGCGATCAAAGGGTTAAATGGTTCGTAGCTAGTGTTTCAGTGTAGTGGAGGAGGTGCTTTTACTAGTGGAAGTAATGGATGGGTGTTCCTGCTTTACAGGAACACAGGATCCATGCCTTCTGTACTGACAGCCTGCCATTCTGCCTGTGTACAGAGCGATCAGCGGGTGCCAGAAGACATCTGATTAGCACTCACGCCCGATACCAGGAAGTGCAGGGTTGTGTATACAGTATCTCACAAAAGTGAGTACACCCTTCACATTTTTGTAAATATTTTAATATATGTTTTCATGTGACAACACTGAAGAAATTACACTTTGCTACAATAAAAAGTAGTGTGTGTACAGCTTGTATAACAGTGTAAATTTGCTGTCCCCTCAAAATAACTAAACACACAGCCACTAATGTCTAAACAATTGGCAAAAAAGTAAGTACACCCCTAAGTGAAAATGTCCAAATTGGGCCCAAAGTGTCAATATATTGTGTGGCCACCATTATTTTCCAGCACTGCCTTAAGCCTCTTGGGCATGAAGTTCACCAGAGCTTCACAGGTTGCCACTGGAGTCCTCTTCCACTCCTCCATGACGACATCACGGAGCTGGTGGATGTTAGAGACCTTGCGCTCCTCCGCCTTCCATTTGAGGATGCCCCACAGATGCTCAATAGGGTTTAGGTCTGGAGACATGCTTGGCCAGTTTATCACCTTTACTCTCAGCTTCTTTAGCAAGGCAGTGGTCGTGTGTTTGGGGTCGTTATCATGTTGGAATACTGCCCTGCGGCCCAGTCTCCGAAGGGAGGGGATCATGCTCTGCTTCAGTATGTCACAGTACATGTTGGCATTCATGGTTCCCTCAATGAACTGTAGCTCCCCAGTGCCGGTGTCTTGCCGAGAAAGTTCCCTCGGTGGATAAGGACCCCCCCTGTACTGCGCAGGCGCAGCGCCTGCGCAGTACGAACTACTGTCAGCCGCCGGAGATAGCCGAAGCTCAAACTCTTCAATCAGCTGTACACGGCGCCTGCGCCCTAGGTCCAGATTCCTTCCCCACCATCCAAGTGGACCTAGAGGGGGAATCAAAAAGAGCCGAGCGAAGCGAGGCCGTGCCCGAAGCGTGGCGAGCGAAGCGAGCCCACGAGGGGCCCTCTTACAGGCGCCGTGTACAGCTGATTTTCAGCTATTCACCTTCGGCTATTTCCGCCGGATCCTACTGCGCAGGCGCTGCGCCGAGCAGAACTTTCTCTGCAGAACACCGGCAGCACTCATGCAGCTCTAGACTATGACACTCCCACCACCATGCTTGACTGTAGGCAAGACACAGTTGTCTTTGTACTCCTCACCTGGTTGCTGCCACACACACTTGACACCATCTGAACCAAATAAGTTTATCTTGGTCTCATCAGACCACAGGACATGGTTCCAGTAATCCATGTCCTTAGTCTGCTTGTCTTCAGGAAACTGCTTGCGGGCTTACTTGTGCATCATCTTTAGAAGAGGCTTGCTTCTGGGATGACAGCCATGCAGACCAATTTGATGCAGTGTGCGGCTTGTGGTCTGAGCACCGACGGGCTGACCCACCACCCCTTCAACCTCTGCAGCAATACTGGCAGCACTCGTCTATTTCCCAAAGACAACCTCTGGATATGATGCTGAGCATGTGCACTCATCTTCTTTGGTCGACCATGGTGAGGCCTGTTCTGAGTGGAACCTGTACTGTTAAACTGCTGTATGGTTTTGGCCACCGTGCTAAAGCTCAGTTTCAGGGTCTTGGCAATTTTCTTAGATCCTCAGAGAGTTCTTTGTCATGAGGTGCCATGTTGAACTTCCGGTGACCACTATGAGAAAGTGAGAGCGCTAACACCAAATTTAATACACCTGCTCCCCATTCACACCTGAGACCTTGTAACACTAACGAGTCACATGACACCCGGTAGGGAAAATGGCTAATTGGGCCCAATTTTGGAATTTTCATTTAGGGGTGTAATCACTGTCCCCTTCTCAGTGTATAATTACTGTGGAGGAGTGTGGGGTGTAGCAACATGGCGGCAATAAAACGTCACTTCCGTTACACATTCTGACGGGTCGCCTAATCTGAGGAAAGCCCCCCGTTAAGGAGATTCACCCTCTCTATTTGTCCTGTTTACCATTTACAATTATAATTGAAAGTGAAAGTAAAAGAAAATCCCAACTTTTGGGTTGACCCCAGAAAAGTAATAGAGGGAAAATCTTCCAATGGGGACACTAGTTCTGGTGACCTGGAGGTTAGCCTGCAGTTTCCTGCTTTGTTTATTCTTACCTCCTTGCTGCAGTGCTTTCTCTACCCTAATTCCTTTCTCAATGGTGGTTTGGCTGTGCTCACCTATGGGCGTTGCCTTCTATTCTGTGGGCTTTTATTTTCTTCCCTTCCATCACTTCCTGGCCCCCCTTCTAGTTTTCTTGCCTATAAAAGACATGCTCAGTTTAGCTCACATTGACTAAGCAACGTCACTGTTCTCTGAGCACCTAGTCACTTGTTTATTCTGTGCCTGACTACCCGTGTACTGACCCCAGCTTTGTTTACCTTCTGTGCTTTTTGCTGCCTGTCCTGACCTCGGCTTGTTTCCTGGATTTCCGGTTGTCTCCTACTGTTTTTACTGTGCACACACAGGTGGTCGCCGCATCCTCAGCTGGGCATACCTGGGGGCCGCAACCTGGTTCCAGATTGCTGCAATCCATCCCCACCATCAGGTGCTCTGGTGAAGAAGCAGGCTGAGGTTTAGACCTCACACCCTGGGGAACCCTGAGTTAGTGATCTACAAGGACACACTACCACAGACGCTTGACACAAGCAGCTTCTCTGGAAGGCCCAGCTACTGTGGGGAGCACCCTTCTGATTGCTACCCGAGTACTGCAGTTGGATCTCTCCAGCTGTTCACCTGTGTTACCAAACCTATCCTGGTGTTTTGAACTGCTTTACAGAAGAAGGAATTCTATGCTTGATTCTTATAGTCTATAGCAGTGTTCCTCAACCTTTCTTTCAGTCAAGGCACCCTTTAAAACGCCACAATCTTGAGGCACCGAAAAACTAAACTAATAGTTTTACCTAATATAGCAACATCCACAAACGTAGGATACCATACGTTAGAGGTGATTTATTCTTCCAAAGCAAACACAGCTTTGTACACTGGCACTAAGTATTCCAATTTTTCTCTTCTCCCTCAGTTTCTTTCCCTCACTCAGCTAATGTAACCCCAGTGCTGGTGGTAAGGGGCAAACAAGAATGCTGAGCAGGCACCCTACGTCCTCCTTGTCAAATGATTACATCATTGGTTGTTAGGACCCTGGCAGCTAGAAGGTTGCACATGGAAAAGCTGTGACTGGTTCACTTCAATGGCCACAACTGTGTCTTTGTGGCTTGTATATATATTTTAGGCAATTGTTGAGCATTTTGCAGAGGCACCCTTGAAGAAACCTGAAGACACCCTGGTTAAAAAAGGCCGGTCTATAGCATGGGTGCTCAACCTGTGGAGCTACAAGTCCAATGAGGCATTGCAAGCCACTGACAGTTACAAGCATGACTCCCAAAGGTAGAGGCATGATGGGATTTGTAGTTCTGCAACAGCTGGAGGGCTACAGGTTGAGCACCCATGGTCTATAGAATCCTATAGAGACTATGCTTTGCAGCCATGTTACCCTGACTGAGCCATAAACCCCATACACACGATAGGACTTTGTACAAACTTTCCCTTAGATTTTTGTACAAAGGGCGTTGGCCAGAAGTTTGTCTTGCATACAGACGACAGGACTTTTCCAGCCAACTTTCACCAAATCACGTGGTTTTTCAGCTCTTTACCACCACCCTTTGGTCAGCTTCTGTATTAATGTCTGATATTGTGTCATATCTCGCCGAGATTGACACCTTGCGAGCCGGGTTCACACTGGTGCGGGGATCCGAGTTGGATCCCCGCCAATGCCAGGCACTGTGTTTGGTATGAATCTTGAGGGGGTACTCCAAGCCAAATTTTAAATATAAAACCGGCATGGGTTCCCCTCCAGGGGCATACCAGGCCCTTAGATCTGATATGGATTTTAAGGGTAACTCCCTACGCCGAAAAAACAGCACGGGGGTCCCGCCAAAATCCATACCAGACCTTTATCCGAGCACGCAACCCGGCCGGTCAGGAAAGGGGGTGGGGACAAGCGAGCGCCCCCCCCCTCCTGAGCCGTACCAGGCCGCATGCCTTCAACATGGGGGGTTGGTGCTTTGGGGGAGGGGGCACCCTGCGGCCCCCCCACCCTAAAGCACCTTGTCCCCATGTTGATAAGGACAAGGGCCTCTTCCCGACAACCCTGGCTGTTGGTTGTCAGGGTCTGTGGGCGGGGGACTTATCGGAATCCGGGAGCCCCCTTTAATAAGGGGGTACCCCTACCCATTCACCTAGGGAAAAAAAGTGTCAATAAAAAAAAAACACACTACACAGGTTTTAAAAGTAATTTATTAGGCAGCTCCAGGGGTCTTCTGCCGACTTCGGGGGTCTCTCAGGCCTCTTCTCCCTCTCTCCGGTGTCGTCTCCGTGCTCTCTGGTTCTTCTCCGGTGCCTTCTTCCTCCTGCTTCTCATTTAAAAATGAAACTCTCTTCCTATAACCTATATCAAAAAAAATTCTTTAGGAGTCCATCCTTATATAAAATTCTTCTTCTCCCTTTTTTTTTCTATGAAACAAAATCCAGCTAGCAAAAGGAAGTCCTTGGATTTAAACACTGAACAGAATATGTAGATCTTGACCATGCAGATCTCTTTACCCTGACGCTAACTAGCTAAATAACTTCAAAGTTCTTTTGTCCATAGTTACCAGTAAAATCGGGGATCTGGCAAAGTCAGTGTGTTTCCCTCTTTATCCACTGTGGTAATAAAATACACAACATTGTCCTTTCCCGGCCTGCAAATTACCACTTTGTCAGCATAGATGTGCCAACCAAAATTCCAATGTTCAAAGCATCCGTTAAAACGTTCATTCATCTTAACAGAACATCCAATCTTTCTGAAGGGTTTAGGTACAGACAAATAGTCCCAAACAGCTTCACTGTACCAAAGTTCCCGATTAGCTTCAATCTCCTGCATGATATCCCGGGGCACATAGGGGAACTCCAAACCATACTCTGCCGCCACACGCTTGTTCAATTTCCTCTGAAAGCGGGCAAGTTTTGGCAAAGATCGGTCTCTCCCCATACCAGGCGATATACAGGAATCCAATGATTTGCTCACCATAGACCCAGCCGGTGTCTGCAATGAGCTAGCAACTTTTGGCAAAGTCCCATCAATAGTACTGTGTGGCTCCACACAGGGTGACGTCTTCCCAGAACTTAGGGCTGTCCATTCAGGGAAAGTCAAAGCGGAAGCAACATCCTCACTTTTTGACCACAATAACTCTTGTGACATAGTCTCAAATAGGTCATCACCGAAAAGATCCGACATGGATTATATTTCCGAATCTCCCAACTCTTCCGCTGGCAAATATTTATTTACAGTCCCGGACACATTCCCCAACAGTGGCTTACCCGTTCCTGACGTGGACTCTGGTAGCTCCGGTCCAGGTAACCTCTGGGGTAGGCCTCGACCACGGCCGCGGGAAGCCTTCACATAGCCCACCTTCCTTTGAGTAGGTACAACAGGAGTAGGCATAGTGGACGCAGAAACCAAAGTAATGTCCCCTGATGAGACAACAGCAGCAGTGTCTCCTTCTGGAACATTGTCAGTAACAACAGGCAAAGTAGCGGCCTGTCGCTCTCTCTCTGTAGCAGTAGCAGCTTCTACTTGTGGCGATACCTGTTGCCCAATTCATCCGATAAGCACGTAAGCACGGGGCGACGTGGTAGGTTGCTCCACCACAAACAAGTACTCTCCACATTGCGGACATTGGCCAAATGGACGAAGATGCACAGCCAATCCTTCGCATCGATGGCAGATCATGCCCAATCCCTCAACATCTCCTGAGGTATACAGGACAAACCTCCTCTGTGATTTCAACCGAACTCCAGTATCCGTAAACAGAGTTCCAGATAGCACAGTATTCATCACGGTGCTTGTAGGGAACACTCTCGGTCCCACAACTGGCTGCATCGCCGGAAAAGACATGGCCACACTCTGATCTTCTTAGCACTATCACAAGGCTTCTCTTTTCCTCTGGCGCCAAACACATACCCGTGTCCCACGCGGTAGCAAATAGGGTAACTTCTCCCACTTGTTTTTCTAGTCACGTAGCTCTCGGGCCTTTTACTGGCGCCATCTACGCACTCAGAAATAAAGTCCTGCAGTTTTACCTTTCCTTTTCCTGAAAGATTCTCTTCGTAAACTCCCGGTAAAACACTCCACTGGGTTGCGAGAATTGACGGTCAACAAATCCCGGACGACGCCCCCACATGTAGCAATAACTCTCAGTGGAGCTGCTGGTTTAAGCGGGTCTGTTACCTTTACTCTGCTTCCCTCTGTTTCACCGGCACCGGGTCTAGGGTTCCGTTGAGTCTACCTCTGGACGATACACGCACCAACACTGGAGTATGTTTTCAATGCTTTATTAAACACTTGACTTAGGAAATAGCAGGAAAGAGACGAAAGGGAAACTGCAAAAGAAACTCAAACATCTTCCTTTTAGGGTTCTTTTAACAAATGTTCTTGTAGAATTCAGATATTGTATGGAATGCGCTCCCCTCGTGGGACACACTCCTTGCTCGTCTGGATAGGCCTCTCTCACCAGCCTAGCAGCCAGCACGCAGCACGAATCAAAGTCTCTGCCACAGACTTGCTTGGGAACAAAATCCTCTGCCACAGGATGTATCAAATTTTCTGTAGTGAATGTCAGTCACAGTGCCTAAACCTTTAAGCCAACCCGGCAACACTATGTTGTATAATTACTTTTGGATATGTCCTCCAACCGAGTCACCAGGCCCCTCTATAGGCCAGCACGCTGCATGGACCCTCCAAGACGGGTCCTCCCCTGGGATCTCCTCGGTTGTCTAGCTTCGCCACACAGGACCGACAGCTCAGGACCATTCCTCGGCCGCGGTGGTAGGCCCCAGACAAGCCTCTGGACCCACCCCTGCGCCGTAGTATCGTGGGCCTCTGGAACGGAGGACCACGAGGTAGCTCCTTAATGCATACCTGTCGGCCAGCAGGTGGCTGAAAAACGAACCCCAAAATATGGCGTCTGTCCCATATATACCCTCGCCCAGAATGCAACTCGGAGGACCACCTCCACCGAGTTGTCCCTGGGACAGAAGAGCATCCATACACTTCAACACGTTGCCTTTCCAACACTAACCAGCGATAACAGCGACACCCACCGGTCAGCATGAAAACACACACAACGTCAGCCAAGCTGGAACAGAGGCAAACTTAACCTTCCTAACGAACAAGTTACTAAATTTACCTAACGTGCGGTAGATTGCAAATCTACCACGCTACACTAACTTTGCACATGTTTAACAAACTGCTTACTGTAACTGTTACTCCCTGTCTGATCATTCGGCTGATTACTAAATACGGGAAAACCAGAGAACAAATTAAAGGGTCTGATGTCTCCCAGTAGAGGTCAGTATTACCTATTATAATTTGACCTTGCTTGCACTTAGAGAGGTACATTATTGTTCTGACCAAATTTCTACAAATGAGTAATGTGGCAAATGTCACACACACTGACACGTTTGCATTCCTCAAAGATAAAAACTAAACCACAAAGACAGCAATACCTACAAGAAAAGTATGCACGATCTGTCTCTCTCCTAATGGGTAAATAGCATGTTTCACCAAGCAGTTCTTGCTAAACTGGTTCTGCCTTGTGCACAGCCCTCTGATTCCTGTAGCTCCAGGTATGTGATACTAATCAAGCGGTGCCGGAATGTTTCTATATGAGGGCAAGAGGGAGGGTGAACAGGGGTTGGGTTTCTTGAATGTTTCCTCCTTGTCACTAAATCTACATTATCTAAACAGTACAGCAAGTAAGGGGCTGATAAAATCAAACTATTGTTGGCCGAGGGGTGGGAATTGATAAAATAAATGATCATGTGAGAGTTTTAGTGCCCTGTGAATTATTAGGGTGGATCCAGTGGCGTAGCGTGGGTTGTCAGCACCCGGGGCAAGGCAAGTAATTTGCGCCCCCCCCCCCAACCTGTGGACTTTTAGCTATCCCTGAGTCCCTTCAAATACAATAGTACTGACCTACCGGATTCCTATACTGACCACTACACTGAGAACTACACTGTCCACTACACTGACCACTATACTATACTGACCACTATACTACACTGACCACTACACTGACCACCATACTACACTACACTGTCCACTATACTACACTACACTTGACCACTATACTACACTACACTGTCCACTATACTACATTATACTGACCACCATACTACACTGACCACCATACTACACTACACTGTCCACTATACTACATTACACTGTCCATTATACTACACTACATTGACCACCATACTACACTGTCCACTATACTGACCACCATACTACACTGTCCACTATACTACACTGTTCACTATACTACATTATACTGACCACCACACTACACTGACCACCACACTACACTGACCACCACACTACACTGACCACCACACTACACTGACCACCACACTACACTGTCCACCACACTAACCACTACACTGACCACTATACTACACTGTCCACCATACTACACTGACCACCATACTACACTACACTGACCACTATACTACACTGACCACCATACTACACTGACCACCATACTACACTACACTGACCACTATACTACACTGACCACCATACTACACTGACCACACTACACTGTCCACTATACTACACTATACTGACCACCATACTACACTGACCACTACACTGACCACCATACTACACTGACCACCATACTACACTGTCCACTACACTATACGATACTGACCACCATACTACAC